>NC_137674.1:37978455-37985955 GCF_963989245.1 Nansenia antarctica
GCCCTGCTGTATGCTGATCCAGCGCGCCCTTGCTGCCTGATTAACTAACTGGGCTGAAAACGACTGCTTTGTTTTTGTTCTGCATGTTCCTATGCTTCTGTAGCCAAGGTGGTTTGGAATCCCGTTCTTACAATGGCAGGTCGTCAGGGAGGCAGGTCGTCAGGGCCAGGAAGGCCTTCTCTGCTGGCCTAGGGATGGTCAGAATCAGAAAAGTATATGTTTATAATGAAATATATATTTTTATTAATGCTATATGTATTTTATAAAGTTTGTTCCCATACTCTCTCCCTCAATTGCGCTGCTTCCAGCGCCGCCTAGACCAACCACAACCCACCACGAATCCAGAACCAGTGCCGCATCGCCCACCCTTTACCACCTACACACTCCATCACCTGCAACAGCACCACCAGTTCCAGCACCAGTGAAGTATCATGCACTTTTCTCTACACCGACCTACACAAATCCCCTAAACCCCCCCTCTCCCACTATCCTATCGTTCAGAGCAGCAAGCACCGAACCTCGACCTCCAGCGACAGGATCCGGCTCCGATACCTACCCCAGGTTCCAGTCCAGACAGAGACCAAGCAGCGGACCGGCACCGACTGCAGACCCCCCAGCTCGGGATCCAAACCCAACACCAACCGCAGATTTCCAGCTCCAGGACACAACCCCTGCACCAATCCCAAGATCCAGCTCCGAGATCCAGCATTGGACCCAACAACAAACCCAAGTCCCTAGCATCAACACCAGACCCCACACCAACCCCCATCCAAGCCCAAATTAACGTTATTGAATAGTAAGATTTATGTTTTTTTGTTTATGTTTTTGTTTAAAGGAAATGGTATGTAAAGTGACGTAGGTATAGGGTTGCATTTTGAAAATATGACAATATACATATTTATGTAAACATACATAAATTTTTACATATTATGTAAATTTACATATTTACAAAATAATGGTGTTAATAAAAAATAAACACGCGGTGCGTTGCCTTGAGAGGGTTATAGAGTGCCATTTGCTTTGGAGACCACTGTCATTGAATGATATTGATTATGTCCGATCAGGCAGGAAGGAGTGGCATGTAGGCCTATATGTATCTCTCTTAAATTATGTAATTTCGGAGAGACCAAAATGTCGTGCCCATTTTTGCATATACATTATGTGCAGTGTGCACATCAACTGTCTGTCATGTCATATCACATGAATGTGTAACGATTAGCCTACGACATTAATGTATCTGCACTCGTTTTTTCAGTCGTTTAAGACTTGGTAAGTACATTTCGTCACGGTACATTGTGTGATTAAACCAAGCATCCTTTTTCCGTTCTGTCGGTTTCTTGTTTGGTAGGCCAATGGGAAAACCGGGGTTGCTGGAAAGAGTCCAGGGTTCCGTGAGAAAGCGTTTGCATATGCATTCAGTGAAAAGCAGTGTACACAGATAGGCTGCTGAACAAAAAGTTGTACCTAATTTGTATCATAGATCTCTCAAACACCTGCTGAGTGTTGACACTATCTTGGGACTGTCAACATTTTCAAGTGAAAAATAACTGAGCGTTCAGCACCTTGGACAGCGCCACAGCGTCAGGGATAGATTGCCCGTTAGAGAGGAAGGGAGAGAGAGAGAGAGAGAGAGAGAGAGAGAGAGAGAGAGAGAGAGAGAGAGAGAGAGAGAGAGAAAGAGAAAGATAGAAAGAGAACTCTCGTCGTGTTATTAGGGATTAGCCCCATTCCGAGGCTTGGTGGCTTTCACTGCTCGTCCTCGACATAGGCACATACCTATCGCACGGTCTCAGTGTGTGTGTGTGTGTGTGAGAGAGAGAGAGAGAGAGAGAGAGAGAGAGAGAGAGAGAGAGTTGAGAGTAAGAGTGAGTGCGTGCATGGTTTAAACCGCAGCTCTGAATAATTGAAATAAATGTCGCTTTTCGCTTTTCCGAGGGAGAGAGAGAGAGAGAGAGAGAGAGAGAGAGAGAGAGAGAGAGAGAGAGAGAGACAGAGAGAGAGAGAGAGAGAGAGAAAGAGAGAGAAAAAAAGAAACATAGACAGAGACAGAGACGGAGTGGGATGTGCGTGAAGGGTCTGCAGTTATGGATCTCTTTCTCTTTCTCCCTCTCTCCCTACCCCCCTCTCTCTCTCTCTCTCTCTCTCTCTCTCTCTCTCTCTCTCTCTCTCTCTCTCTCTCTCTCTCTCTCTCTCTCCTCATCACCCGGGCCCGCCCCTCCATCCCGCCGTCTTTCTCACACACCCCAAAACTCAGCCTCCAGCCAATACACACACACACACACACCCATATCACTGACAGATATCATTCATCCCGACAACTGACAAGAGGATGCTGTGAACGACCTCAATGCAGTTTGAAATCGTCCCATGAGAGTTTTCACTATGAGTTTAGCTCATCGATTCGCCATGCGAATGCCCCCCAAATGACTCTCCAGCTGAACGTCACACACCCTCTGAATCTTCCGCTTCTCTCAGACAAAGGCTAGGCTGATAAGAGGCTCCGCCGCTAAATGTCAGATCCTTGCTGCAGATATGATGCTCCGATAACGCAGCACGCAGGCACACACACATAGGGAACACACACACACACACACACACGCACACACGCAAATATGGTGCTAAACTGGATGATGTATTTCGCAGCAGGACCTGCACACGATCGCAAATATAGCCCTACTAGGCTACATAGTCCACGCATACATTAATGAGATACAGTGTAAATAGATAGCCCACCTTGCAGTTATCAATAAAGAGTTGGGTCCGGCCGCACCTCTCTCCCTGACGTCTAGCCTATACTGCATCTTCAGCCCGGTGCACGGGAAGAGACAGCGCCCGCCCCAAACACACTCACTCACTCACACACACTCACACACGCACACACAGAGCAGGTGGGACTCACAAAAGAGGCATTTCCGTTTTCCGTTATCATCAAACACTATGTCCCGATCAGGACACACACATAAAACAGTCGTCCGATATGCGCCATTTGCACAGACAAACAGTAACGACACACACACACAGAGAGAGAGAGAGAGAGAGAGAGAGAGAGAGAGAGAGAGAGAGAGAGAGAGAGAGAGAGAGAGAGAGAGAGAGAGAGAGAGAAGGATAAAGAGAGCGGAGGGATGAGAGAGAAAAATCACTCACGCGCTGTGCTGTGACCCTGGTGGATTAGAGGATGCCCGCCGTGCTCCGAGAACGCTCGAGCTCCATGTTCGGATGCTGCAGTCACCCAGCAGCAGCAGTTTCTCGCGCACGCACGCGCACGCGCATCACCGAGAGTCGGGAGGGAGGTGGGGGAGGAGAAGGGGGGGGTGGGGGCGATGATGTAAAAAGCCTTAAATCATTCAGAAGCCTGCAGGCACCACCTGACCAACGACGTCATGTATTATTCATAATCAGAGTGCCCCCCATGCCGAGCGGCGCATCCTGACGTCACTGGCGCGCTGATGTCAGGGATGGGTGTCCCGACCACCGGTCATTGGCGCTGTCTAACCGCCCTGACATTCCACCCGTTACGCCACGGGGCCAAGGATACCCATGGAAAGGGGGCAGGTGACGATTTTGCCCCTAGAGACATGATTTTCATCATGATCAATGTGTAGCATAGGCTTTAACAATCCTAGAAATATTGTGTAGTCTTTTTGCTGTAGCTGTTATTTCCCCCCCCAAATTAATTTAAACCACGTTATGTTTTAATCGGTCTTGTGGGGATAAATGTGATATTTGCTAAATGCAATATAGACCTCTTCACGGTTGGTTGTTCACCTGGAGCGGTATGAGCTCGAGGCACTGTAATTTCGCGTGTAATTGCTCTGCCCCCGCGAGGTGATCGATAAGCGCGAAAATAACGTTCGAGTTGCAGCAACAAGTTCCAGTCCACTCAGACAGAGATACACTGTGTGGGAAGAACTCAACAGACAGTCAAACGTCATCATCAATTTCAATCTAATTCACCAGTTGCTATAGCCTATAGAAGAGGCGACGTTTTACTCGGCTAGAGAGGAAAATAACATTTCATGTCATGAGAGGCAGTAGGACATAAATTATTAACACCATGTTCTGGATGATAAAATATTCAACAACCCTCCATGTTATTTGTCATAGATATGTACAGTAGGCTATATTATGTGATCCAAAGCCTATACCCTTGGCTGTGTGTGTGTGTGTGTGTGTGTGTGTGTGTGTGTGTGTGTGTGTGTGTGTGTGTGTGTGTGTTAGGGCTGCACGATTAATCGATTTTAAATCGAAATCGCGATTTGAAATGACGCGATTAGCTAATCGCAAAGCCTGCGATTTGCCTGCGATTTTTTTTTTTTTTTTTTTACAAATTTTTTTTTTTTTTTTTTTTTTTTGCCATTTAGCAGACGCTTTTTTAATCCAAAGCGATTTACAATTACGAATTACAGGGACATTCCCCCTGGAGTAACTGAGGGCTAAGTGCCTTACTCAAGGGCACACTAGTAGTGGTGTGGTTTCAGGCGGGATTTGAACTCACAACCTTCCGATCACAAGTCCAACTCACTATGTGTTTCTCAACCCTCTCCTCGGGGCGCCCCAGCCGCTCCACATATTTGATCTGTTCCACCACCAGCACACCTGATTCAACTAATCAAGTCCAAATCATAATTGCTTTGGACTTGATTAGTTGAATCAGGTGTGCTGGTGGTGGAACAGATCAAATATGTGGAGCGGCTGGGGCGCCCCGAGGAGAGGGTTGAGAAACACCACTACCCGTATGGGATACGTCATACAGCGCGTCGGATTCAACGTCAATGAACGTCAACGTCAATGAACGTAAAAAAAAAGACACTTGTTGAGAGAAACAAAATGGTGTTGCTGTTTAAAAAAAACATAAATAAATATGTTGTCCCAATCTTTTAAGTTCTCATCCTTGCATTAGAATTAGAGCAGTTAATAGTTTGATGGTATCATGTGGTAATGCTCTCTGAAAATAGGTGATAGATAGATTCATCCAATCACCTGCCAAGTATTTTTTGAAAGTACCTGCCCTTTTCCAAACAGCTTCCAATTAAGCTTTCCTAGATGGTTGTGTGAAACAAACCACCTGAGTCAGGTTAGTAATGCTCCATCACATGTTTTAATCTGAAGCTTGATTTTAAAGCAACCCAACTTTAAAGCAACCCAATGTAAGTTTAGTTCTTTCACTCGTAGCTCGGGCTGTGGGGGTGCTAGAGGAGGGAGCCTCTAAGTCCCCTGAAGACGTACAAACAAACTGCACGTTGATACGACCTTCCTAGCCGGAGATATGGCCACACTTTACAAAAACTCCCCTTTTTTTTTTTTTTTTGCTATTTAAAAAAAAAAAAATCGCAAATTAATCGCAATCGCGATATCTGTCCAAATAATCGCAATTCGATTTTTTCCCCAAATCGTGCAGCCCTAGTGTGTGTGTGTGTGTGTGTGTGTGTGTGTGTGTGTGTGCGCGTGTGTGTGTGCGTGCGCGTGCCTGCATGTTGTGTTCAGGCAGGATAATTGGTCATGTTCTAAACTTATACAGGCAGTCATTTCATTTTGGACCAGCTCAATAGTAACTGTATAACTGTATAAGTTACTGTATAATGCTGTATACTGTATAACAGTAAATCGTTCTTTTTCTCATTTACTTCACCTGTTCTCCATCAACTGTGCTCTATGTTTTACTCCTACCTGTAGAGATTTTTTTGCTTGACTTGGTCTATGGTTTGGTGTTAGTTCATATTGTTTGTATTGTATTTATTGTTATTGTAGTATTGTTCTTATTGTAAAGCACTTTGAGGTAATTATCTTTGATTGTTTGATGGATCAAAGCTTACTCTAGGTAGCATGCAGCTGTGCGCCTGTAGCTGTGTAGCTGTGTAGCTGTGCTGCAGTGGGCGATAGTGGCTGCTGTTGTTGTTGTTGTTGTTGTTGTTGTTGTTGTTGTTGTTTTATCACTGAGTACTCTCTCTTCCTGCTCTGTTAAATGTCAGCTCCCCTGTGGCCCAGCTGTTGAATGTGTGTATGTGTGTGTGTGTGTGTGTGTGTGTGTGTTATGAGTCACCACCCAGCTTCCTTCACAGAGAGAAGGGCAGGACGAGACCTCAGCGCCACTACCCATAATCCCACGGCATAGAGCCCACGCTTTAGAGTGAGGAGGTTACAGGCCACAGGGCCATGAGTGACTGACAAATCCTACCCTAAGGGATAATAATAACACACACACACACACACGCACGCACGCACACACACGCGCACACACACACACACACACACACACACACACACACACACCACTGTGAAGCCCACCATGGGAAAAGGGCTGCCCATCTCACACACAACACTATAGATCCTTAATCCTCTACATGGGGAGGTCTGTGTGCGTGTGTGTGTTCTGTATGTGACATGTGATCTCATTGAGTCATCGAGTGTGTTTGTATGTGTGTGTGTGTGTGTGTGTGTGTGTGCGTGTGTGTGTGTGTGTGTTTGCGTGTGTGTGAGCCTATACAGATATGCTAGTCCCCCTCTCTAACAAGCGCTCCTCATATCGCTGCATAGTGAATGCAAGATTTGGAGAACACATTCACTTTCAAAACTCAATTCCAGCAGAATGACCTGTCCTCCATCCCCGGTTTTCAGCCAACATGTGCTGACATCAATAATTCACTCTCACTATCTTTCCTCCTGATCCCCTGAATGGCCGCTCAGTTCAGCACTTACAGTATTTTGTGAGAGGAGAGCTGCAAAATCCAAACAGATGAGAGAGAAAGAGAGAGAGAGAGATCTTCGGGGCGGCTGTGGCACAGGAGGTAGAGCTGCCGTTTAATGATCGCAAGGTCGGCACATTGGCGGTTCGAGCCCCGGCTGGCCACATGTCAAAGTGTCCTTGGGCAAGACACTGAACCCCAGATTTCTCCCAGTGAGCGGGCCGGCGCCTTGCATGGTAGCTTGCCGCCATTGGTGTGTGAATGTGTGTGTGAATGAGAGGCCGTTGGAAAGCGCTTGGGATAAAGGCGCTATATAAGTCAGTCCATTTACCATTTAGAGCAGGGGTGGGTAATTAATTTTCACAATGGGCCACATGAGAAACCGGGATTATTGTGGAGGGCCGGACCAGTAGGCTGAACTTAATTCTACTCAATATGACTTTTATCGCTTTATAAAAAGCAGTAAATGATATGGTTTTGACTAGCTGCTACTGGTAAGAATACATGTTACGATAAGGCTATGAAAATGTGGAGTAGGTAAAGTATAGAAGAGCAAGAGGACTCATTTAAACACAGGGAAGTAAATGCAGCTATAGTTTTGACCTTTGGCAACATCAGTTTGTGCCTATTATTTATTAACATTACATACATACAACATTACGAGTCACAGTGTAGTATTTCTACCTTCTGAAATGATGGCTAGGACTGGTGATATCAAGCGAAAGGTTCTTTATATACAAATCTGCTGACATACACTTGTGATCACTTCTTTTTCAATAAAACAAGCTATTAGATATTCACTTTCAATTCAATGTTA
>NC_137674.1:38008455-38023455 GCF_963989245.1 Nansenia antarctica
TAACAAACAGGAGCTCAAGGTTAAGACAAGCTGATAAGACACAGAACACATCATAACAGCACTGTACACTCTGAAACTAGGACACTTACTGTACATCTGACTCACTCATCTGACTCACAAACACACACATACCATTTACTCACACACACCTGACTCCTATACTCCCCACAGATGTAAAAAATAACATCACTCCCATTTCATGCTGAATGTGTCATCCCAACTACTCCCTGTGCTATTCCCAGCAAAGACTGACAGTGTCTCACTAATAAGATATCGCTCTAAATATTAGCCTGTTCCTTACTGAATTAGGCCTATTCCAAAGGGGTCATTGGCACACAATTCTCTATATCGTCACCTTCTTAAAATAATGTCACATTTGAGGATATTTTAAGAAGGTGACAATAGATGTTTTTTTCTATACTCGCTGCCTACAAGATCTACCTCGAGTCAACATCAATGATATACACCAACAGTAGACAGAACTGACAGAATTCAGTCAAACTCAAAGGCTGTACATATCCAGCTATATCCATGATTACGAAGGTAAGTGTATAGTTAGCAAAATTCTGTATAAAATTAGAATAATAATAGTTATATAAAATTATATAAATTATAATAATAATAACACACAACTTGAGTGTAAGGGGAAAGAGAGGAGGTTCAATGTAATAATGTTAAGTCTGCATATAGTGAATTGGCACCAAACTGAAGTTTCCTAACACCAGAACTCATACTATTGTAGTGTATGCAGCCACCTCACTACTGAGAGCAACATCAGAGGACGATCCAGAACAACACAAGAACCTAATCTATAACATGTTTGAACAGCAGGCAACAGTTAGTGAAACCTGAACACAGCTCTGTGATCTCTCTGTTCTCCTTCTCTCACCTCGCTCCCTCCATCTGTCTCTGTGTCTCTCTCTCTCTCTCTCTCTCTCTCTCTCTCTCTCTCTCTCTCTCTCTCTCTCTCTCTGTCTCACATACACACGCTTTGATCTCTTTGTTCTTCTCATGTCTTGTGCTGTTTGAGATAACAGTCTTACAGTAACGTAATGACCCTCTCACCTGTGGCCTAGCCCTAACCATTCCCAAACCACTCCCAAATCCTTTAGCCAAACATGAAAGAGGATTCTAGTGGATTCACTGTCTAGGAAAAAAAGGGTCCTTTCTCCCAGAATCCTAGCTACGGGATGAGGCTATGGAATGCTGGGGATATGAGTTTAATCCGACTGTAAGTTGGATTTGATTAAAGTGAGAGTTTTCAGGAATTATTGCCAGGATGAAGAGGGTGGGCTATGGGTGTGTCTCTGTGTTAAAAACTGTGTGCAATAGTAAAGTGAAGTGCATAAGTAAAAACAATCTTATGGTGCCTCAGTTGTTCTATATCTTGTACTCCCATCTGAGAGTAACTGGTAGATGATATCAGAAGTACTACAAGGAGGAAGAAGGAGACATATGTATGCATTGGGCGATTCAGGAGGCCCACCCCAGAGGGTCAAGGGGTCAGAGGTGAGAGTTCATCCCTGCAGCACCTCCTGGGACTGCAGGTAGCCAGGCCAACCAGGGTCAAGGTCATATACCCCCCACCACACACCAGCACAGATGCACGTATGCATGGCCGCACGCACACACGCCTGCACAGACAGACACACACACACACACACACACACACACACACACAGAGACAAAGACACAAAGCAACACACATAAACACAGGCTCGACCCACCCTCTATCCCCCCAGATGCTACTGAAGCACCAGATAGACCAACAGCAGAGACCCCCAGGAGAGGACAGTGGACACGGTTACAGTCCAGACCAGTGTCTTTGGACCCTGTCTACTAGGCAGGAACCGTGAGGCACTCTAGTCTGGGCAGAGCTCTATTATGATAGTTTTCCCCAATTTTCAGAAAACTGAAAAGAGTTAACCATTTCTGTCAAAACTCCAAAATCTCTTCTCAAAAAGAATTGTTTCCACCAAAACGATAAACACAGCTATCTTTAATCTCTTAAAGAGCATCAATTAAACAGTGGTGTGCTAAATTGAAAACACTACCATCAAAATAGTGTTTATATGTGTTTTGGCTTCATGAGGCCATATACCTATTCAAAGGTTGAGGGAGAGAGAGAGGGGTCAAATACAAGCACAAACAAAGGCTTCCCTGGCACCTGGCGTGGTCGATCCACTCCTAGCATGCATCTGAGCGGATGTCGTCACACCATTGCCTGAAAATGATATATAGTACAGTATTATCCTTTGTGCTTATATTTGACCCCTCTCTCTCTCCCTCCCTCTCTCCTAGGGACATTTAACATGATGATGTCACAAGCAAACAAATCAACCGGCTACACATACACTATCATAAATGTAAGACAAAACATTGTCACATTAATGTAATTACTGTAGAAAATATAGAAGACTACTGAATTGGTTAGTTACCTATTCTCATCTCTAAATGCCCGGGTAACTGAGGCTACCATGAAGCGGCTTAAATTCGTCTGGACTCGCTGCCCAGCTTCAGTCATTGTTAGGCCATGATTGAGTATGGTCAACCAAAGTTGCACGGATTTCATTAGATATATTGGCTCACCTTCCTCTTCCTCCTGCTCTCACTCTTCCTCTTCCTCTCTGTCCTCCATGCTGCTCCATTTTTCCCCCAACACAAAAGAGACCCCAGGTGACTGCTACTATACTCTGACAGAAGATTGAAGTGTTTTGCCAATTGAGATTGAACAGGTAAGAAGTGAGTGAGACCAATTGGTAATTAGGGTGTGGCATTTTGAAGGCCAGTGTTTTCCAGGTGAACAAAGTCTGCTAAATGATGCAATTTGTGCTTAGAGTTTTTTTGTAAAAATGTGATTTAGAATTTCTATTTGAGAACAATGGAACTATGCTTAGAGTTTAGCAGTCTGGTGTTGATACATAAGCTTCAAGTTTTCAGTGCATAATTCCATTTCTTGTGACTACACAATGGAGAAAAACTGTAATCCGATGTAATGTTTGACTGCCATCTGGTGGTCATTCACAACCCCCTCGCCTGCCCACTCTCTTCCTACTAGCATTACGGATGTGATTTGGGAACTACTATCCTTGCGCTGATGGAATCAACGTATTCAATTAACGTTCCTTCCAGCCTTATTCCATCAGACACTCTGATAAACGTACCTGACCTTGATCTTTGAGTACAAGTTGTATTTGAGTATAGCGTACAGGGGGGTATTCCATCAACGTTGCTAAAGGAAAAGCCAGGCTTATTGATTTATGGATTTTACTTTAGCAACGTTGATGGAATACCCCCCATATGAGTATCTAGAGAGAGATGAGGAGGAGCCCAACCAGTAGACTCAGAATGAACTTTATTTAACAACACAAGAGAAACAAACAGAAACAACATAGTGTAACATACAGGTAGGAATTCATTAGTTTGGGGGTGGAGAAGAAAGTGGCCCAGTTCCAAATCTTTTAATGTGCATCTCTACGTCCCACCTTTAAGTCATCTTTGATCTGCTCAGGTTGGATTGGAGAAACCAATAGGATGAAAACCCTGCCCTTCCTGATCAAATTACATACAGACCAGCAATTTCCTAAAGGATGAATATAAAGGATGTGTTTTTTAACTATTGGAAAAGGCCCGGGAACCCCCTGCACTAGCATACCACAGTAGCCTAATGCATAAGCTACGGGAACAAAAATCGTTCTTGTGTTTACGAGTATATATAACATACCTGTGGTCTATACATACAAATATGCCAATAGTTCTGTGGCAACAATCTAAATTTCTTTAAAATAGATGCAAAGTAAAAAATTAAAATTAAATTAAAATTAAAAGAACGAAAGTGCAGACATTCAGGTTGATGTGGAGCCCAGACAGGGCAGAGAGGAACAAGCATTTCAAACAGAATTCTCAAAACATATTTTTTACAGGCCATGAATTATGAACAATATCACAACTCAGAACAAAACCCTTCAATGCTCATCAAACCAGTAACACTCATGTCAGGAGTGGGTGGGAGGAGGTTGCCCCTATACACACACACACTGATCCCAGTCACGTTTTTGCATTTCCCACCTACTGGGTTTGGGGGGAGGGTAACTGACCCGAGACCTGTGCGTAATCTAGGCAACCTCTTCCCTTATCGTGCCGACCCCCCAACCCTTCAATTACATCGTAAACAATTTTTTTTTTTTAACAAATCAGAAATTAGATCCCAAAGTCACAGGGATAGACAGTCCAAAAGTCCCATGAGAGACGCGCAATAATACACAGTCGAAGGTAAAGAAACAGGTTAGGAGGACAGAGCCCTGGGCTATATGTGGAGGATAGACGCTAAAGCTACTTATCAGTCATACAGGCCCCAGTGGCTGCATGGTAGAAAGCTATGGTGAGAGTCTGCGTCGTCAGGTCACCCGTCTGGCCTTGGCTACAGCATTGGGAACATACGCATAATATGGCTTAGGGAAGACTGCTTAGTCTACTGCGGTGGTGGTCACCTACCCTGGTCCTACAGAGATAACTGGTGATGGGGGGGGGGGGGGGGTTAGAGTTGTAGAGTTTTAGTTCCAGCCTAGCACTAGTTGCACACCTGGTTGATCAGCATCGATGATCATCGAGAAAAACAGTGATGAACACGCTTGTATACTTTGTATACTAGATGCTAGTGTCCGTTTAGCCCCGTATGGGCTGGGCACTGCTGGAAGGTGCAATGACACTGCGCCCCGGGCCGATGTAAAAGTTGGATGGGGGGCGCATTATAAATAAAATTAACATTAACATTAACATTAACAATGACACTTCAAGGGACACACAGTTCCATGCCAGCGTGTGCACATTTGAAAATGGCGATGTTCTACGTTCTGTAGTAAAAGAATACACAGAGAAAGAGTCCTATGGAAATAACCCCCTATGATGTCATTGGGGGTCATTTCCTTAGGACCTTTTCTCTTATCTTTTTGACTACAAAACATAGACAATCTGGTATGGCGCTGGATACAATGACTGAGGTTAAATATGGGTGTCCCTTTAAATAAAACACAAAACAAATCAATACAAATCAGTTGAACCAGGGTGTTAGTAGAGGGCTGAATCAGACGCCTGCTCACATTGCACTATACAGCGGCTCTCCAGGACCAGGGTGGGTGGCCACTGGTCTAGTAGTCCTCTGTTCTCCAGGCTAGCAGGTTAGCAGAGTACAGTACACTAACTCCAGAAACACTTTTATGACCCCCTCCTTGAGAGTTTACACTGCCTCTATACTGGGGGTAAACTACAGTATATCTAGGAGTTCTAGTTAAAAACCCTTGTTTGGATAGAATGGGGGGGGGGGGGGGACTCCCCAGAAAACCCACTGTAACATGCTGGTGAGCTCTAGAACCCCCCTCCCTTCCTTCGCTCCCTCCCCACCCCCGTCACACCATCCCAGATGTATCTCCCTTATATCAACTTGTGTTTTCCCAGAATAGCACCCCCCCAACCCCCCCCCACCCTGAACCATACCCCCTTCAAATCCCTGACTCCTCTCCCACTGAGAAGTGCTTAACTACCTGGTTAAATACACACTTCAGGATGTGTCCATACGTAGGAATCACTGTCGACATGCTGTGGGACACTAACGCATGCCTAGAACTCGCAAATCCTCCGATTTATCTCTCTCTAAAAAAAAAAAAACAGGGGGGAGTACTGAGTGGAGGGGGGGGGGGTTCTCTATTAATATCACTGCAGAATAAAGCCAGTAACAGAAATAGTAAATACGCAATTGAAGAAAGGTTTTCTATATCCTTTTTTGTTGTTGTTGTTCCTTTCTTATTATTTCTCTTAAATCCTCTGTCAGGTCAGAAAGGCCTCGAGTGAAAATAAAAGGTTTCGTAGCATTATTTAAGCCCACCTCCCCCCTGCCTGAGCCCCTACCCCCCCCAGAGGTGGCAGAACCACATTCAGAGGAAGCCAAGCCCGATTGAGACCAGGCTGCTACCGTAGGTTAGCCCAACAAAGACCTACACCTAGCGGTAATCTAATGTCTGTAACATGGCTGCTGAGGTGCGTGTGCGTGTGCGTGTGTGTGTGTGTGTATAATTAATTTTATAATAATTTTGCCATTTAGCAGACGCTTTTAATCCAAAGCGACTTACAATTACGAATTACAGGGACATTCCCCCTGGAGTAACTGAGGGCTAAGTGCCTTACTCAAGGCACACTAGTAGTGGTGTGGTTTCAGGCGGGATTTGAACTCACAACCTTCCGATCACAAGTCCAACTCACTATCCACTAGACCACCACTACCCCGTGTGTGTGTATGTATGGGGGGTGTTTGTCTCTACATGTTTGAGGTAAGGCAGAAAGGCATTGTGTACAATCACTGAAGTTGGTTTTAACGCTATGTGGAGGGGAGTGAATAAACCAGGTAAACTCGTTGTCAGGTAGGTGCTGCCGTCGGAATGACCGCGATGGGAATGTAGAACGTGAACCTGAAGCACACGGCACTCGGGTGGAGAGTGACACTGTGTGGACTCACCTCCCCTGAGGGATGTACAGCAAAGACTGCTAAAATATATAAAATACAAATAAAAGTGCTACATCGCAAAAAAAGGAATGCCGGGATGTACGGCAACGGTGGCGGCTACCAAAAGTGCTTACAAGAAAGTGCTACAGAGCAAAAGGAATGCCAAATCAAAACATGATCCCATGCTCAATGCCAGGAATGTGCTGTAGAGAGCTAACTCGGGTATAGCCTACAGGGAAAATCAACATGGCATATAAAACAGTGAAGAGGGCTAACAGGTTCAGTGGTAATAACTTCAGTGATCCAGGAGAATGCCAGTCAGCCGTGAGCCCGAGATACAGCTGGAGAGGCCCGGCTCAGCCCAGTTCCCTGGATTTTAGGTGGCCAGCAGAGAATCTGGTAGGAGGTGGAGGGTGAAGGCCATTAGCTTTGGTGAGGTCTCAGAACCAAAATGGAGGATAGTGGTGTAGAGAGGACTCCAGCGGGGGCCCCTGCTACTTGGTCATGGCCTTGATGGCGACGGCACACTCTTCTTCCATGGCACTAAGCACAGTGATCTGAGGGAAAAAGGGAGGAGGGAGACATTAGCATCGCATCTTACTATCTCTCACTCACGCACGCACACACACACACACACACACACACACACGCACACACGCATACGCACATACCATTACATCCTCAACATCGAACTTCTTCTCGATCTCCTTGCCCAGATCTCCCTCAGGCAGTCTGAGGTCCTCTCTCACTTCGCCGTTGTCCTTCATCAGGGACAGGTAACCCTCATGGATGTTCACAAGCTGACAGGGCCAAAAACAGGATATGACATCATCAGCACCACATACACCAGAAATCATCAGTGCTTTACCACATGGAGAAGGAGCATTTCAATACATGAGCATTTCAATACAGATAATCAGCATTTTAAAGGGTGAGCATTTCAAAAGTGGTGCTTTTCCACAAGAGACCTGCTCCAGACTTTTCTTTGTGCCCAAGCACAGGTGTTTTTTTGGTCCGTTGTGTTTCCACCACCCAGGTGATTCTGAGGACTTGGGAGGAAGCAATGGGGAGCAAGCTATCAACATTTCTTTAGTTTGTAAATATACAAGAAAACTAGGTTGTTCATTTAGCCAGCTAGATGAGCCAGTCACATTTCCCCAGAAATTAAACGGGAGCAAACTATCGGCGTTGTCAGAAGGGTGTTTCCTGGCGAGTTTCACCCTCAAACCAGCCTGACTACTTGTGGCTTAAACAATATATTTTTCTTCCAGCGAATTTCTTAGTAGCATGACTTTAAAACGAGCAAAGGTTTGGTGCGGTTGAATGGGAGGCATTTCTTTAGTTTGGAAATATACAAGTATACAATATAAATGCTTCTAAACGTGACTCCAAATCAAAGTAATGGCTTATATCATGTTCTGATGTTTTTGTAACATACAAGTAGCAGTCATTCCATAGACTAGCCTAGACAACCAATGGGTGGGCGCAGTACACATCTCATGCCTACGCCCTAACCCCACCCAAGTCCCAGAAATCTCCAAAAGCCTTTTTGGGGTCCTGCATTGCGCCAAGTACAGGTGGCAAACTTAACAGTGGAAAAGCGCCATAGAGCATTTCAACAATAGGTTTGCATTTCATAGAAAACTTTGAATGTGATTACAGCCCTGAGGCAGTTAACATTCTGAATGCACTAACTAACATGCCGCATTCAAGCAAGTGGTCAGCAAACTGTAACTGCCTTTAGCTGAGTCCGCTAGAGAGTGTGGCAGCTAAGCTGAGGCAGGTACAAGCCCGAAGAGAGAACACACATCTCTACACCAATCTATGCAGTGTGACATACTCACTTCTGCTAAATTCAGACTCTCTCCCCTCCTTCCCAATGGACTTGTTCACTCTACCTCATGTACTGAACAGTTTCGGAATGGCTTGCATGACACTAGGGCTGCCACAAACGATTATTTTCATAGTCGACTAGTCACCGATTATTTTAACGATTAGTCGACTAATCGGATCATAAATTACAGCTTATCGCACAATTACTCAATCGCTCTTATTTAGCTATCATCTTCTAAATCAGCTTCTAAATTTAGCTTGAAGTTGTTAGTTGTTGTTGTTGTAGGCATGTGCTAACAAAAAATAAAGACAATTAAAATGATTGTTTACTCAAAAATAGATATTTTAATGAACTTTGCAGATTTATTTCTGGCATCACTTGCATGTAAACGAGCTTTTTCTGCAGAACTTTTTTTTTTTTCTGCACTTTTTCTGTATCATCCGACTCTGAACTGTTTGAAGAGTCGCGCGATGCTCCGCAATGCTCCGCGCCGCAATGCTCCGCGCCGCGTTTGGCACATACCCTGATCCGTTTCGCCATTACAACCCACAGCAAGCCACTTCCTTCTCCAGGCTTTTATCGAACTACTGCCCCCATCTGGGACCGAAATACATTACACCCAAGTCTGAAATTCACTCGCTAGGTGTAGAACATGTCAATAACGCGATCCCCGCGGAAAAAAAAAAAATCTATAAGACGGCAATTGGCGTCTTTGGCAGTCAACGTTACTATTCTATAAGACGCCAATTGGCGTCTTTGGCAGTCAATGAGTTAACGTAACGATATCGTTAGCCAATAACAAGCTAACTAGCTTACCGAGACGAGCCATCGTCTTCCTCGTCATCTGCCACAACGTGCTTCCTTTTTAGATGCTCGCGCATCATAGACGTATGGGGTAGTGGTGGTCTAGTGGATAGTGAGTTGGACTTGTGATCGGAAGGTTGTGAGTTCAAATCCCGCCTGAAACCACACCACTACTAGTGTGCCCTTGAGTAAGGCACTTAGCCCTCAGTTACTCCAGGGGGAATGTCCCTGTAATTCGTAATTGTAAGTCGCTTTGGATAAAGGCGTCTGCTAAATGGCAAAATTATAGACGTGCTGCCATGATAAGCGAGTTCAGCTTTGCAAATTTTACATTTTACATTCTTTTTTTCAACGTTGTGGTTGAAATGCTCCCACACTTTGGTACGAGGACAGTAGGGCTGGGTTCAAAAAATCGATTTCCCGATTCTGAATCGATCTTCATTAAATGAGCGATTATCGATTCATAAATCCCGAGATCGATCTTTCTTTTTTTTTTTGCTTGCAGCTTCAACCCGCAACGAGATCTCGTGGCCAGATCTCGCGCTACAAGAATTTATCATATCTCACGCAACGTGAGGTCTCAACACTAAAATCTAAAAACATGGCGATGGCAGGGACACTCAAGTCACCACCAGGCTTAAAGTCAGATGTCTGGGTGCATTTTGGATTTAAAAAATGTGACGATAGAGATGAGCTGGACAAAAGCAAAGTCATATGTAAATAAAAAGTACATTCATGTAACTGCTTTGGAGTCAATTCATTGATATGTTTAACAATGCTACATGTTATAGGGTTCCTTGAACCATTTATAGCATTAGTTCAGAGAATCTCTTTCATATTCAAGCAAAAAATGTATATTGTAACTAGATCGAATCGGAATCGAATCGAATCGAATCGTGAATCGAATCGGAATCGAATCGTTTTGGGAAATCAGTGGCGATACCCAGCCCTAGAGGACAGGAAGACATTTCTCTGTTTGTTTTTCCGGGGAAGTCACGTGTGCCCCGGATGACCGACACTGCGCATGTACATCAAAGACACTGGGAGACGCTAGCCAGTGGCAGCTTTAGGGAAGAAAAACGAATGCTTATCGAATGAAATGAATGGTCTTTATTGTCATTGATATAGTACAGGTACCAAACAACGAAATTTGGGAGGGGGGGCTCCCCTGGTGCTAGAAAAAATAATAATTTAAAAAACGCTTATTTCAGCTCCAAAAAACATGCGACGACGTCGATTACCAAATATGTCGGCGACGATTTTGGTAATCGACGTCGTCGCGACTAGTCGACTAATCGTGGCAGCCCTACATGACACCAGTCATCTTTTTAAAGAGTGAAGAAAAGAGACTAGAGGCACAAGGAATCTAAGAGACACCCCATCACACCTTAATAGAGCTCATCTCAGCAGGTCCGGCAGCTCTCTGGGGCCTCATTTGTAAAGCTTTGTGTAGAACTGGCGTAAAAAGAACGTTTATGCACACCAACATTCGGATTTATAAAACGGTGCGCACGCATGTCCCACGCCTGTTTCCCTTTATTAATCACAATCAACTCTAAATTCTGCGCATGTCAACAAGTATCTTGTTCCACCCTTTTAACGATCATAGCTGCCTATAAATGGTCAGTGAAATGCCCCGACAGAACGGCGGAAAAAAAAATGTTTCACCCGGTAGATTTCTGCGCAACGAGTTCACACGTCATAACAATTAAACTCTTCCCTTGTATCTGCAGGATATAGCTACGTATAGGCTATAATGTGCCAGACCGCATCGACAACGGAAGCAGTTTAAACATAATTTTGTCCTACTGTTCACCTTATTATTTATGATAATACATTTCATAACATCCCATAACATCCAAGTATTGTTTAATAATTACAGATCCAATTAAATATGATTCCCGATTAAACAACATTCCCGATTGTACAACATATTTGAGGGGTTGTTTTACAAAAACAAATACTAAGACAACGAAACGCTGTTCGTCATCTAACCACATGGCAAAAGCCATGAATGTTTCAAGTTTATTGTTACGCCACATTACACAAGTGCAAGAGAGTACAATTCTTAGGCTTCAGTTCCTGACACAAGACAGAAGGCAAGTGTGATTTGCAGACAATAAGGCAATAGGCATAATACAAGATAAAGGTGACAATATTACAGGTAAGACAGGATACACTAATGGTGCAACTAGAAATAATAGATTCAGTTCATTAAAGTGGCTCTCCAGTTTCATCCTTCTGCCAGCGGAGTCGCAGCTGCTCATTTCGCTTTTTGGCGTACGCAAGCTTTATAAACAAGGCCTCTGGTCACTACACCACAATGAAGGTCTCACCTGGTACTGTCTCACCTGGTCACTACACCACAATGAAGCTCTCACCTGGTCACTACACCACAATGAAGCTCTCACCTGGTCACTACACCACAATGAAGCTCTCACCTGGTCACTACACCACAGTGAAGCTCTCACCTGGTCACTACACCACAGTGAAGCTCTCACCTGGTCACTACACCACAGTGAAGCTCTCACCTGGTCACTACACCACAATGAAGCTCTCACCTGGTCACTACACCACAGTGAAGCTCTCACCTGGTCACTACACCACAATGAAGCTCTCACCTGGTCACTACACCACAGTGAAGCTCTCACCTGGTCACTACACCACAATGAAGCTCTCACCTGGTCACTACACCACAATGAAGCTCTCACCTGGTAACTACACCACAATGAAGATCTCACCTGGTCACTACACCACAGTGAAGCTCTCACCTGATAACTACACCACAGTGAAGCTCAACAAGTACAGACACCTATAGATGAGCTCTCACCTGGTAGTCCATTCTCTTGATGTGTGGCACTTCCATGTTGTGGGTGGAGGGACATATATCCTCATACTTCTTACCAGTGAAGATGTCGATGCCAACAAGATGAACCTGACAAACACAAAGACATTACACATTTATAGACTTATAACATGCAAAGACATTTCTTCCAGGTAGCTGTGTAGGGAGCTACTGTCACTACCCCCCCCCCCCTACACACACACACACACACACACACACACACACACACACACACACACACACACACACACACGCACACACACACACACACACACACACACACACACACACACACACACACACACACACAAAACAATGTAGTTTCAATGTAAGAACTTTTAGTATGGCAAGCTACATTTCTCTCAAGGGTAGCTTTAGTGTTGCTCCACTACTTGCAATGTTAAACAATTGGTAGCTTAGTTAAACACATTTCTGAGTAGTTACCACAACACTACAGTAATTACACATCATAGACTTAAAATGGACACATCCATTATACATGTATAGACTTACAACACACAAAGTAGGGCTGCAACAACGAATCGATTAAATCGATAACGAAATTTGTTGGCGACGAATGCCATTATCGATTCGTCGTTTTTTTTATAGAGGAGGGTTACACTAACTATGTTTCTATAGAGGAGGGTTACACTAACTATGTTTCTATAGAGGAGGGTTACAGCTAACTTCCTATTGTTTTATTATATAAGTCCTGCTGGGCTCAGCCCTTCCATGGTCTCCTGCTCTCCATGCAAATGCGTTAGTGTGAGTTCTGGCGAAGCGTCAGCTAAATGACTGTAATGTAATGCGATAGCCAGTGAGTGTTTCCTCGCATTCATGAATTCAATATTGCATGACAAGTGTATTTAGCTAGCTGGCTAACGTCAGTGGTAGAGCAGAGGTGATAAGCTAAAGGCTAGCTAGTGGTAGCCTACCAAGCTACCCGTGAGTTAGAGTGAGGCACTGACTGTCGCCTAGCCTATTGTATGGAGTGAGAGGACACATTGCATTGTTTTGGAGCATATCTGTTATATAAAAACATTAGTGTCTTGTCTGTAGCCTATATTGCACTTTGGGTTACTGACCTTTACATTAAGCAAAGTTATTACCTAAAACAATGCATGTATTGAGCTAGAGTTCAACTACTTTATTGAAACAATCTACTGCCATAGTCCATGGCCTGTTGTTAAACCTATTTGATGTAGCAAAGCCTTTTTTATTTATATTATTTATTATTTTTTATTAATCCTTATTCATTTTGCACATGTATATGTATAGGCCTGGCTGATTTAGAAAACATAAAATAAAATTTGCAAAAGAAATCTTTTTTATTATAATTATTTTTTTGTTTGTATCTTTTCCCCCCGCCTTTTTTTGTATCCGATTAATCGAATAATCGGGAAAAATATCGGTAGATTAATCGATTACCAAAATAATCGTTAGTTGCAGCCCTAACACAAAGACAAAAAAAGATGTATAACAGAGAGAGACATCCATTACACATGTATATAATAGTTATAGGCTATAATAGTTTAATTCTAACAAGGATCAATTCATCGAAATGAGGAGAGAGGTTGAGGTTGGCAACATGAACAGGGCTGGTCATTCCCTATGCATGTTGCCTTCACAGACAGACATGCATTATTAAAGTGGCGTGTTGGGGTTGTACTGTATGTACCTTGGCGTGTCCATGCTTGCCGGTCTTGGAGGTGGACATCTCTACGATCTTGCAGGGACGTCCCTTGAGCATGACGAAGCCGTTCTTCCTCAGGGCAGAGCACTGTTGTGGGAAGGTGGCGGACGCCCCAGCATCTCCACTGGTGAAGTCTGTGTCTGGGTCTGCCATGGCTTGTCACTGCTATGGACACCACAGGTTCATAACGCTATTGTCAATCGTGCAGATTTTGCCAAACATCAGCCAGGGAAACTATTACCATATATTAATGCTGAAAGAGCGTTTTGGGTATTGATGCAGAATATTCAGATATGCAGATTTTCACACCACAGCAGGACACAAGGTTTCCCAAATTGATTGTAATGATCAATCGCCAGTCTCAAAGATTTAGATCAGATTCAAAACTAGAGGTCCAAATATAAACCTAACTCTAATTAAATTAACCAAGAACTAATAAGATTAAATTGGAGTTTAATCATGCACATGACATAGCCTAAGTCATGTACCAAACGATCAGTTGTGATTGGAGGCGGTGGACTGGATCTGGGTCAATGGGACGGGATAAGGATGACAACCACACAACCATAACAACAGTTTCAACAGACAGACAGACTAACAGAAACAATCCGTCACACTTTGCTTACGTGATCATGTCAATCTGCCGACGTACATAATGCGCTAATACTAACATGAACTTGAAGAAGCTTAGGAAGCCATCATTTAATGTACACACACTTTACAGTCTTCCACGACACAGTATATTCGTTCGTTCACCATGTTATCAGGATAAACTGTCACTTTGTCCAGTTGGCTGGCTACAGCATCAACAACAAAACAGAGCTGCACACATACCTGTATTACTAGCTTTGCTTTGCCATAATGTTTTTGGAGCGATTATGTCTCGTCTGTACTTAACATCTTACTGAAATCTAAATAATGACACGTTTGAATGGCGTGGACAGCTCATGCCAAACTTCTACCATCAGCTGATTAGCACAACACCACAGCTGTAGCCTGTTGGGGTTAGCTAGCCAGCTACCAGGCTAACGCAACGGGCCTCCTGCTCTCTGTTCACTTGGGCATCTCAGTCTCTCTCCTCCACACCCCTGTCTGCACCCAACACCACCCAGGACACCACACCACACTCCTCACTCGTGTTCCATTAACGCCCCCCTGCACTATTCTCTCGTTTAAACATGAAACGGTCGCTGACATCATCATACATTCCTGCCCTGAATGATATGTATCTATACCTGCTCAGAGAATACACACTTCTTACCTTTCAACAGAACGGGAACGATAGTGCGCAGGCGCGGAGATGTTTCACTGCAGCAGGGAGGAGTGGC
>NC_137674.1:38028455-38038455 GCF_963989245.1 Nansenia antarctica
AGCTGCTCCAGTCCCCGGTGTATGTAGAGGTAGCGGGGGCTCTCTGGGCAGAGGGGCAGCAGGACACACTGTAACAAGGCAGGAGCTCCAGACAGACCCAGCAACACTGGCCACAGTCGGTCGTTACCCAACAGGAACTCCAGACCTATCACCTAGAGACACGGAGACAACACATGGTTACAGACCTATCACCTAGAGACACGGAGACAACACATGGTTACTGAACTAGGATGCTTGGGGACGGTGTAGTACACAATCCAATTGCTTTTGGGCTTGAAGCAGTAGGAATGCTGCCCATGTGATCCGTTAGGAAGGAGTGTCAATCTCATGTCTTTCCTATCTCGAACACTATGGATTGTAATTGTTGATCACATGGTTGAGATCATAATGGTTGGGATTTTAAACGGTAACAGGTTGGTGTTAGGGTAGGGTTAGGGGTTTGCCTATGTGCCGCAGCAGACACATAGGCAAACATGGAGGGAGAAGGATGTTCCCCCTAGACACTGAATATCAGAGGAGAGGGACAGAGGAGAGGGACAGGGGAGAGGGACAGAGGAGAGGGACAGAGGAGAGGGACAGAGGAGAGGGACAGGGGAGAGGGACAGAGGAGAGGGACAGGGGAGAGGGACAGAGGAGAGGGACAGGGGAGAGGGACAGAGGAGAGGGACAGAGGAGAGGGACAGAGGAGAGGGACAGAGGACAGGGGAGAGGGACAGGGGAGAGGGACAGGGGAGAGGGACAGGGGAGAGGGACAGGGGAGAGGGACAGGGGAGAGGGACAGAGGAGAGGGACAGGGGAGAGGGACAGGGTATGCCTCACCTGACTGAGTAGGATGCCAGTGACGATGGCTAGCTGGTGAAGTGTACCCAGAGCTCCTCTGTAGGCCACGGGAGCAATCTCCCCTATGTACATAGGCACCAACCCTGAAGACAAGCCTGAAACACACATACGCACGCATGCACAAACCTGAAAGGTAACGTTTGTGCGTGTTGCTACCATCTCTGGCCACACAGTACATTTGGAATCCGTACATACTGTATGCTATGTGTTCTAATGGAGGCCATTGTGTACATGTGCTTGTCTTCACACTCTGTGTCAAAATAAGGACATGCTAAAGGCCAGGCCTCGAACCTCGACACTAGATTTGAGCTTTTTTCACTGAACATTAGTGATCATGTGATTCATGTGATCTCATTCCTTGATTGTTACCGATTTATAATGGCCATTCATTTGTATTTTCAATACAAATACAAAAGAAATGACTTGACACTCACTCACGAGTAAAAGCAAGTAGCCTTGTGTGCCGACCCAGAATGGCCAATACTAAGTATGTATAACTAACTACACTTAAGTATACATATTATTTGCTTTGTGTTGTGGATGACAACCAAGCTGAGGATAAATCTCCTTCTTACCACAGTAAAAGCCCATTACAGCCCGGCCAGCAATGACCATGATGTGAGGTTTCCACATGTTGGCCAGACCCATCAGCAGTCCAGCCACTACTGCCAGAATGTTCACTGCTAACATTCCCTTCACCCTGGTAGGGAGGGAGGGAGGGAAGGAAGGAGGGAGGGAGATAGAGAGGGAGAGAGAGAGATGATATAGTTCCTATGGCTACACTGTTGAGTTTAGGTTAGTTGCAGAAAAAGTTGTGATCTGCAAATTTGTCACAAATTGCTTTTACTCCATTTTTTTACTCCCCTCCCTCTCTTCTCCACCCTCCTCCTCCCCTCCCTCTCTCATCCTCCTCCCCTCCCTCTCTCATCCTCCACCCCTCCCTTCCTCTCTCTATCCTCCTCCTCCTCCCCTCCCTCTCTTCTCCACCCACCACCTCTTCCTACCCTCCCTCTTTTTTCCACCCTCCACCTTCTCACCTTCCTCTCAGGTCTCCCACAAAGCCCACCAGGAACGATGAGACCATCCCCCCGACGGAGAAGATGGCCACAGAGAGTGACCAATACATGGTGACCGAAGGATGCACTTCTTCTGCCTGTGTGCTGTTCTCTGACAGGAAGAGGCGCTCCTCTGAGACCACGCCCAGGGCCCGCCCATAATGCCTCTGTATGACCTACGACCCAAGGACAACTCATGTAAAGCAATTTGGAATATAACCATTGCATCTATCATGCAATTAAAGGACTATTAAAAGGTATAGACACACACCTATTTCAATCTTATAGATATATACACTCTATACAATATTAGAGCTGTTTAGGACCTTTTTCTTTCCTATTAGTTGATTCATCTACCGATCAATCTGATCTTTTTTTTATCTTACTATCGAGGTGCTCAGCGATTTTCTAAATCATGAAATGATGGCCTCCAAATTAAATGTGTGAAGTGCCATTCCCATTCCCAGAGATGAGGGCAAAAGGGAGTCAACTGCTAGAACCAAGCTTCCTTTGTGCAACACTCTTGTTACTACATGTCACTCACTCTAGCACCTTGCTCTGATGTAGAGAATCAGATCATTATTTTAAAAATATGAGCAAAATATAATTGTTAACTAAAACAATTACAGCCCAGAGAGAGAGAAAGAGAGAGAGATTATTAGATTAGATATGGATTATTTTAAACAGTTAGTACCTCCTGAGGTGCATTGATGACTCCTAGGCTGTATCCATACTGTAGAGAACCCAGAACAGCAGTGAACACAGCCAGAGCCAGAGTACCAGTCAACTGCTGTAGGAGAGCAACACACACACACACACACACACACACACACACACACGCACACACACACACACGCACACACACATAAGCGCACACACACAGGCCAGATTACCTGTCAATTACTGCTGACATATAGCTATCCAGGATCCCACAAATAAACACTTGACCCCAAGAGCAGCAAGGATCTTATTTCATAATGATGGACATACCGTATTATCACACACAAATCATATTCAATAAATACTTAGTCAGCATTATATGACATACTACTATGCACTATGCAATCAATATCTGGATATCAAATTGAAAAAGTATTGATTTGGAAAAAAACACACAAAAGCAAACCGATATGTCACTACTGGCCTCATTTCACAAATCAGAGAGCTACATAGACAATGGCCCCAACAAATAGTGAGATCTGTGGCACTTTTTCTCAGCTCAATCATGACACGTTCTCACTCTCTCTCACACACACACACACACACACACACACACACCTCGCTACATGAAGGTTTGATACAGAGAAAATTAGTAAACCTGGCAATTTGACAACATTTGTTTAGTAAATGAGTCAGATATAATGAGTCAGACAGTGTGTGTTTGTGTGTGTACGGAGATATCTTTACCTTTCCCGACTCCATGGTGGGTCCAGAGTCTCCTCTCCTCTGTAGAGAGCTCTAACAGTGCGTCCACGACATGGACAGATAACACAAATCACGCACACACATACACACACACACAAACACACACACACACACACACACACACACATACACACACAGTCCCTCTCTCAGCAGAGCAGGGTAATCATCAATCTCTCCCACGCTGTGTCCATGCTTTCCACACTCTGGAACGCAAAGCACCTCTATGCCTAATAATCATTCAATGTTTAATGTCGATGTTGTGTATAATTGCATTATGTTATAAATTGAGGAAAAAACAACAGCGCAAAATAAATCAAACAGCCAACAGCAATAACTAACCATAACTAACGTTCATTAATGGTTAGACCTTTCAGTATCATAATTGGCAAGTGGGGTGTTGGGGCTGTGAGAGTGGCATCTGGGCAACACACACACACACACACACACACACACACACAGTGTATTAGGTAGGGTTAATGATATACTGAACCTCTGATCAGGGACAAAGTCTGAGGGTCGCTGGTTATCCACTGACAGGTTCTGGGATTCAGACAACAGCAACGTGGTCTCCCACTTTTGTCTATCCGTGTGATCAAAATGATAGTTTGAATCATGTTTTGAAGGTGTACAGTGTTTGTTTACTATTCCATTGTTATAAACAGTGAAGTGAAACATGCTTACATTTGATGGGGTAAGAGAACTAAGCCCATGAGATATAAGTATAAGTTACACTCTGTGGATATACTGTGGATCAGTAGATATACATTTGCTGTTGTGTCGATACAAATGACTTAAAAGAAAAGGCAATTTGTGCAACCGAGTTTAAGAAACCTGGTAGTTCACTAAATAAAATAATAAGAATAAATAAATCGGACATTTTTAATAATATTAATTACAAAACTAAACAAAACGAATCAGTTCTTTTGGAAAATTACATAAAAATAAAATGGTTATTAAGTTAACAAAGAAGCAAAATCTAGACCTTATTTAAGTTCCTATCATGCAATTCATACAGCATAGTTTTGAACAGTTATCCTAAATACTTCAGATCGTAGGTTAAAACCAGATCTTATCCACCTCATTTTTCTGGTTTTCTGCTCGAAATGACATGCCCACAGTGAATATAGAATATCTCCACAATCACAAGGGCCTTCATAATGATCTTATTATCAAATGAAAGCTAACACCTGTGGGGTGGCTGTAGAAGTGTCAGAATCAAAATCTATGTTAGAGTAAATAGAGCTAGAACATTATAAAACATCTCAAATTCAGTCTCCGCCTAAAAAAACAACAGCTTTTACAGTGAATATCACCTTGGAAACCAGATGACCAAGCCCAAATCATCTAGGAATCAGTACTCCAGGGTCTTATTAGTACTTGTGTCAAAGTCGATGCTAGTAATGTGAGCAAATGCAACTTTGTACCTGTTTTAGTACAGGTATGTTTAGGCGGACACCTATATGTTTAGGCCATTTGGAGATATTTTGGCACCATCTTTGACCTTTGACCTTTCTCATGTATCAGATAAAAATAAAAAAAAATTGGGGGGGGGGGGATTTTTTGGGGTTGGCCGACCAATGGTATGGAAATTCGGCGTTGAAACCGGACATGACACATTCTCCAGTTGGAGAAAACTGGATGTGACTTAGGCCGTGTTTACCGTCTCGGGGAAAAAATGGTGGCATCGTATAGCATGCAAAGTTGTGAAAAAAATGTGATATCGATGAAGAGAATTGATCGAGGTAAACTCTTTATATCACTTCGGATCCACCTGTGGGTCCGTTGGCTCCTATGAGGTTAAAAGATTAAGAGAGGTTAAGAGGTTAAGAAGATGTAGGTTTCACTAGAGATGGAAAGGACTTGTCCACCAGAACCCCCCCACCCCCACATCTCCACCACCTGACCCCCCCACCTCCAGATTCATTGCCAGAACCCGGTGCTGGATGGTTCCACACAATTTCCACCACTGACTACAACATAGAACATATAACCACAACACACTGAAGAGAGTTATGTTCTAGTTTCATTTATTTCTGCCTTACACTATCTCTTTTACAAAACAAACAAACCCCAAAACAGGACATTAGTAATTCATTTCTCATTCAAAATAAACCAAGAATAAAGTATCCAGTGTGTTTTCTTTTCTAAAGAAGAGTCCAACAGTGTAATGACCACTAGCCTCAACAGGGAATGCCATGATGGAGAAACCACACACACACACATACACACACGCACACAGTCCCTCTCTCAGCAGAGCAGGGTACTCATCAATGACAGGGAAGACAGTAGTTTGATCAGCACGGCTGGTTATTGCTAAGACTCAAAACAGCCTCCTTCCCCCTACAGTGACTATACAGTAACACAGACCTTCACCTTTGCATGATCTCCAGCAGAAACCTTTAGAATGTGCACATACTTAGGTACCTCTGAGACCACGTCTAAAAACATTAGAATAACCTCAACCAGATCCAATTCATATTCATAGTAGTAGTAACGTGATTGTATAGACAGTGTTAGACATACCTTGTTCAGTAAGGTAGAACAAACAAATAAACCACAATAAAAAAAACTTGATTCAGACTTGGCTGTGATTTTGGAGGAGATATGCCAGGAGAGAACAGCCAGTCATTTCTGAGTATGGTCAAGATATCCATTATTCAGGGCCCACCACTAAACAGACACCAACAACACACACACACACACACACACACACACACACACTGAGCCAAACCTACACCCAACCAGACAAGAAACTACGCCAATTCCCATCTCTCCATTGATTATTCGACTTTGGAGAATTGCATTATGGGAAGGGTAGATCTCCAACATGGATGTGACAGAATGATGTGGACTACACTCAGACCGATATCACAGATACAGTGAATGAGATGCATTTTTGTCAGTGTTTTTTCCCCAGTTATTATTGTACTGTAGTTATCTTTTAAACATTTAAAAATGTTTATTGAAATCAAGTAAATCTTAAAGTTGTTGATTCAATATCACTAAAGTGTTGAAATGAAATCATTAACCAACTAAAATGTGAGAATGAAAGACAATATAATATAATAATAATAATCATATTCATAATCATAATCATAATAAGTTGGCTTCAGTTTCATTTTTGCTTACATCATGCTAGGCACTGTACAAACAGTTAAGAGCCAAAATCAGAGGAATCAAACAGACAGTCTTGGGATGAGATACACCAGAGCTTTGTACTGTACACAATGACTCTTTACACAGTGGCTTATTCCAACACTCTCCTCAGTTGTTTCTCGCTCAGGGGGAATGGGATGATTTCTTTCTCTGGAATTTCAGCGTTAAGTCACACGCGCGCACACACACGCACACACACATGCACACACGCACACGCACGCGCGCACACACGCGCACACACACACACACACACACACACACACACACACACACACACACACACACCTGATTCAGAGACACAGATGTGCTGTACAATGAGCTTTACACATTGACACAGATTCAAACTTGTGTGTTATTCAGAAAGAAAGAAAGAAAGAAAGAAAACATTTGTAACGAACAGAACAACATTATTATTTCCATGTAATATTACAGTATATCTGATGCAGCACCTTCAGAATTTAAAGACATAAGAGTGAAGAGAGGGATCAAGGAGGAGAGGATGAGAGGAGGGGGGAGAGGGGGCTAGTGGAGATTCTATTTTAAAGGGACACGGACGTCATCTTTGCATACAGTAGATACCACACTCATTATTCTAAAGCTAAGCTGTGTGTGTGTGTGTGTGTCTGTGTGTGTGTGTCTGTGTGTCTGTGTGTCTGTGTGTCTACAGTAATATTCATGTATTGATATTCCTCTGAGAGTTTTCTCAGGGCCTACTCCACAGCAGGCAGGAAACGAGGGAGGGAGAAGGAGGAGGGGAGGATGGAGGGATGGAGGGAAGGAGGGGTGGAGAGACAGGACAGCAGGGGACTAAAATCTGACAACCAGGGAAGTCCAGGTAGTGAAGAGGGATGGGGCAGTGGGGAGGGGGGGGGAGAGAGAAGTGTGATTCTAGTGGCTCTACAGTTCTGCTGTATGGGTTAGGAGTGCTGGTCCGTTCCTGGTCGTTGTCCTCTTCCCAGTCGACAGCCGGAGACGGAGGTCTCGGAAAACCCCCTGGAATACCGGAACGCCAGCTTCATTCCAGCATCAAGATGTCTTCTGCTGGACCAGACAGCCTACAGGTTTACATGTGTCTTCTTTTAAATCAAGTATATATGTTTTTTAAGTCATACTCTATCCTGTCTTTTACAGTGTTTCTTTAGTCACTCCAGTATTTTAGTATCTCGTCTCGTGTTTGATTCAGAGTTCAGGTTCTCCCAGATCCCTCCCTTTTTTTTTTTCCCCCCCCGATTGGTGATGAGAGGAGTCTTAGTCTCAGATGGACTGCTGAGCGGACCAATCAGGGAGGCTGTGGGAGGGGCCTTCACCAGTTCATCATGGAGTTCCTGTTGAGCGTCATGAAGAACACCTGGCTGCTGCCTCCGGACCGCACCGACGCAAAGAACACCTACAGAGAGAGAGAGACAGAGAGAGTCTGACGGTGTGTGTGTGTGTGTGTGTGTGTGTGTGTGTGTGTGTGGTCTACTGTATAGGTATCTGCGTGTATGCCTTCATACATTGGGCACTGGGCATGTGCGTATCGGGGTGTGTGTGTGTGTGTATATACCTTGTCATTTCTCTCACACAGGAACTTGAGTCTCTGGGCTCTCTTATGCATGAAGACTCCATCCAGATGTCCCGTCTCTACTGATCTGATCTCAATGGCCTTCTCCCCCCAGCCCATGATCTGGTTAGAGTGGATGTAAGCTGAGAGGGAGAGTGGGAGAGAAGAAACAGGTGGAGAAGAAACAGATGAGGTGAGAGAGAGAGAGAGAGAGAGAGAGATACTACTGACTATAGCCCCTTTCATACATAGTTCCCTGTAATTTCCATGGAATCCCAAGCTGTGTCGACCGGGCATTTTCGCCGTTCACACATGAGCCAAATGCCGGTAGATTGCCATGTTGCCCCCTCTCACACATGTTGGCAATTCCCTGGTTGCGCGATGTACTTGAATGCATTCAACTGGATGCAGAACTGGAACAGGACAGGCGCATGAGACTGGCATATACTCTCTCTCTATATATATATATATATATATATATATATATATATATATATATATATATATACGTATATATGTTACGGTACATGTGGGAATACGGTACATGTGGGAAAACTAGGGTTAGGGTTAGGTGCTACGTCGACTTGGTACATGCTGGCAAGTCTAACCCTAACCCTAATCCTAACCCTAACCCTAACCCTACCCCTAACCCTAACCGTAGCACCCTAGCACCTAACCCTAGTTTTCCCACATGTACCGTATTCCCACATGTACCGTAACATATATATATATATCTGCCATGTCATACTTCTGTTTTATATTGACAAATATGATGATAAATACATATGGAGTGGAGGTATGATATATGGCAGATATATATGGCAGATATATATGGCGGTCTCACGCGCCTGTCTCGTTCCAGCGAGTCAACTCGTATTACCAGTGCTTACCATCACCAAGTTCACTCGCCAACTAAAGCACTTGATTACCGTTGATATAAACATACTATACTAGTCCAAAAGCACAGTATGGGAGAACTTGGTGATGAGCATAATATGAGTTGATTCAATTAGACATATTAGACGCTCTGCGCTGTGGGCTCTCTGACTGTGCGATGCAAGACAGCTGAGAGGAGACTGTGTGTGTGTACTGCGTCTATCACAAAACGCACATTTGATAAGTAAAAGTAAGCTAGCTAAGTAAGTGATCTAGCTAACTATGATTGGAAACGATGTACTATCCAGTTGTGGAATTATATTGGCTGCGCCGAGCTTATTGAATCATGCATTCAACTGGATGCAGAACTGGAGCGAGACAGGCGCGTGGGACTGCCATATCTGCCATATATCATACCTCCGCTATGATTGGAAATTAAGTAGTGTCCAGTTGTGGAATTATATTTAGCATTAGCGATATTCAGTCTAGGGTAGTTCTTATGCGCTCTGCCCTGCGCGATGCAGGACAGCTGTGAAAGGAGACAGACCAGGCTATGTTCAGGCATCTGTTCACACCTAAGCCTTCCCTGTAAATTCCATGGAATTATACATGGTCTCGACCAGGGTAATTGCCCGGGCGGATTTCCCTGGTCAGTCGCATTCAGACATAAGCCGACCCTGGAAATTCCATGGAATCTAGTGGGAAGGCTCATATGTTTGAAAGGGGCATATAACTAAACTAAAGTAAAACACTAAACTAAAGTGTTTTTCTGTTGTTTACACACACACACAAACACGCACACACACTTAATACACACACACTGCCTCAATATACACATACACAAACATGCTTGGTGTTCAGATTTGTACCTGGGTCAATTCTACCTTATCGCCGTATGTCAAAATCCAAAGGGCAGAACAAATTGATTGACTAAGTGATTGATTTGAATAACTAACCTCCCCCCCTACACACACACACACACACACACACACACACACACACACACACACACACACACACACACACACTCACAAACAGTTCTGGAGTGTCTATTTCAGAGGAACAGGAAGTTGTGCCGCAGTTGGAATGGAATTAAACTTGATAT
>NC_137674.1:38043455-38050955 GCF_963989245.1 Nansenia antarctica
TTCATAGTTCCCTTCCCAAACAGATAAACAGCCTATCCTCTACCCCTCCACCATGCTAGGGCAAACAGAGAGAGAGAGAGAGACAGAAAGAGAGAGAGAGGCCGAGAGAGGGGAAGAGGATGAGATTAAAAGGGGGACACTAACCTCATCTATGGCTTTCTTATAGCTCTGGGGGAAGGAGGGAGTCAACAACAGAAGAGATGGAGGACAGAAGGAAGGAGAGAGAGAGGGAAGGAGAGAGAGAAAGAGAGAACCAGATGAGTAGCAGAAGAAGAGGCAAGTAGAAGATTCCCAGGAGGTGAAAGGCACCTTACCATCCACCAAGAAGGCAGCAAGGGCATATGTGTGCGTGTGTGTGTGTATGTGTGTGTGTATGTGTGTGTGTATGCATGAGTGTGTGTGTATGTATATGTATGTGTATGCGTGTGTATGCGTGTGTATGTATGCATGAGTATGTGTGTATGTGTGTGCGTACGTGTGTGTGCGTATCTGTGTGTATACCTGCGTGTGTGTGTGTGTGTGTGTGTGTGTATGTATGTGTGTGTATGCTTGTGTGTGTACGCTTGTGTGTGTATGTGCGGATGCATGCACGTGTGTGTGTGTGTGTGTGTGTGTGTGTACGCTTGTGTGTGTAAGCGTGCTTTACTCACTGCAGGTCTGCTGGGTCGGGCTGACTCCCGGCCCTCCTCCTGTTTGGGCTTAGCCTCCTGATTGGCTCCTGGGGGTGAACCCTCCGGCTGGGCTTGACCTATCACAACAGAGGCGAGGAGTCAGCATAGCAGTAGCGGTAGTCGGTTTCTGCAAACTCTTCAGTCTTCACTAAACGTCTTTTTCAGTCTATAAAGCACAGCTATAATGCTGACCTGCTTTCTAGCATGATTTAATGGAACGCAGAGATAAAAAAATAAAATCTATTTTCTGATGAAAGGGAACATTGGTGTTAGGAGTTTCACAGATAGACCGCTGGCAGGAAAAGAGACAGCAGCTCTCTACAGACGCCATTGTGCCTCCTTTGAAATAGAACGATGTACGATATTTTATGTCAGATGGCGTGTTTAAAGTCTGTCAGAAAGCCCATGCATTATTCAATATCCCTCCTTTTTCATTTGATCAACTGGTGCATGTCTGCCTATCTCTCTCTCTCCCTATCTTTCTCTCTACCTCCCTCCCTCCTTCCTTCCTTCCCTCCCCCTGTCTCCCTCCATCCCTCTGACAGGGTAACAGGGTAGATCAAACGTGTTGATCGGAGCAGAACTGGAACTGACACCAGCCGACAGCAAGCCCCTGTGACTACCACTCAACCCTACTCAGCTACAGTGTGTTTGTGTGTCTGTGTGTGTGTATATATGTGTGTGTGTGTGTGTGTGTGTGTGTGTGTGTGTGCATGTGTCTGTGTGTGTGTGTGTGTGTGTGTGTGTGTGTGTGTGTGTGTGCGCGCATGTATGTGTGTGTGTGTGTGTGTGAGTGTGTGTGTGTGTGTGTGCGTGTGTGTCTGTGTACCTTTCCTCTCTGTGGAGCCTCCCTGTGAGGAGGGGGAGGAGGAGGAGGAGGAGTTGGAGGAGGTCCTCTGCAGCGCTGCGTCCAGAGACAGCTCCGAGCGGCGCAGATCTGGGTTACTATGACAACATGTACACACACAGCCATCATTCTAAATGCAAGGAAGTGTTACTGAGTGTGTGTGTGTGTGTGTGTGTGTGTATGTGTCTATGTGTGTGTGTGTGTGTGTGTGTGTGTGTGTGTGTGTGTTACCTGGCCCTTATGAGCTGTGATCCAGTCCGTGGGCCGAGGCCTTGGCCTCCGTTGGGGGAGTTCTTCCTGACCAGAGCGGGGGAGATGGAGGTGGTCCTCTGTGGGACCTGGAAAGCGAGCGAGCGACCGCGACCACACACACACACACACACACACACACTCATTAGAAGAGACGGAGACAGACAGGACACAAGAGTACAGTAGTATAGAGAACAGAGAAAGGGCTTAACCATTAATGAATGAATTAGTCCTTAAACACAGCGATCTGTAATCCACAAACAAAGCACACGGCTTTGCCTTTGACTTCAGTAAATAAATACTTAGAAGTCCAGTTTTTTTTTACGTGAGCTGACATTTTTGAGGGCTAACATCTAACTCAGCATCTCTCCAACTGCACATTATGGTGACGATGTGTAGCATAGTCACGCACGCACATACACGCACGTAAACACGCACGTAAATTTAAAAAGCAGTCGCCTTCAAAATAAAAGGAATGCAGTTGTATTGCACGCATTGCGTACAATTATTTACATGTTATTTCTATTATTATGAAAATAATTATTTTTCTATTGACCTCACGCGGGGCCGGGCAGGGATAGCCAAAGGGCCCCATGTGACCCGGGGGCCGTACGATGCCCAGGTCTGGCTTCATGGGTAAATAAACCTCCCAGTGTCTGCTGAGAGGAGAGGCTGCTGTTATGAGACGGATGTGAACACAAACATCTTCAGGGGCATTTCTTGTTTTCTTGTTCAAGTGTAGTGGAGAGTTTTAGTGAAAATAAACATTGTTTTTTTCGCGCTGTAAATTGGAGTAGAGTCGAGTGTTCATTTGTCTCCCTTCCCTTGCCTGCCTGCCTTGCCTGTCTGTCTGTCTGTCTGTCTGTCTGTCTGTCTGTCTGTCTGTCTGTCTGTCTGTCTGTCTGTCTGTCTGACCTTGGGTGGGATGTCCTCCTCCCGTAGCCAGGCGGTCCTCTCTCTCTCGTCTCGGCTGGCAATGCGTGGTGGGGGGGCCGGGGTGTCAGAGGTGGGGTCCGAGTTCTGTCGGGGGGGCATCTCTGGCCGGGGGGAGCCCGTGCCGCCGCTGCCCCCCTCCCCCAGGGCCGACCCTGACTGGTCCTGCAGGGACTGGGAGCCAGACATGGAGCTGTGGGTCTTCACTGGCACCAGGTGGGCCATCTGAGGGGAGAGGAGGATGAAGAGAGAGAGGGAGAGAGAGAGAGAGGGAGAGAGGGAATGAGGAGGAAGGCCAAGAAAGAGCAACAACAAACACAAAAAATGGCACACGCACGCACGCACCCACACACACACACACACACACACACACCCCTCCACCTCTCTCTCTCTCTCGCACACACATAAACAAACCCACATCTCTCACACTCACACACACACACACACACACCTGTGGTTCGACGGAGCGGTGCACGGGTGGGGTCCGGGCGGGCTGCATGCCCCCGCTGCTGAAGGACTCGGACCGGGGGGGCAGGGACGGGTCCGAGATCCGGTTGGACACCTTATGCTGCAGCGCCGGGGAGCTCTGCCTGTTCAGCTTAGAACGCTCCTCCACCTAGGACGGGTCACACAGGGGCGTGTCAGAGCAAGCCACGCCCACTCACAGCCCAACCACCAATCACTGCCCTCTACCCACTCCAGCCATCTCCACCCCCCTCCCTGCTCCCCTAGCCAACAGACAGCCTCACAGCCCTACGATGTGGGACAACATCTGAAGAAGGATAGATGGGAATGTGTGAACGTGTGTGTGTGTGTGTGTGTGTGTGTGTGTGTGTGTGTGTGCACGTGTGTGTGCCATTTTTTGTGTTTGTTGTTGCTCTTTCTTGGCCTTCCTCCTCATTCCCTCATTCCCTCTCTCCCTCTCTCTCTCTCTCCCTCTCCCTCTCTCAATAGGCACGTGTGTGTCTATTGTAACAACTTGTATGTTTGAACGCCTGTCTTTTAAAAGTTGATTGTGTTTTTTATAAGCGGACGCTAACCGAATTTCCCCTATTTGTATTGTTATTAAGATGACTTGACAGCTGAGTGATTGTACACAGCCAGGTGAAGGTGTGAATGGTTCTTTGGTGTCTTGTAGAGTAAAGTCATGTAAGGACATTTGCAAATCCACTGTAGTGTCTGTGGTACGGCATGGGGCTTGGATGTCTGCGTTCACTCTGACTGGGGTGAACAGACACTTCCTGTGGGGGCAAACTAACTCCATTTCACAGCTTGAGATATACCCCCTGGGGTATATATTCATTTGTCTATGAGGGTGTCCTACATACTGCAGAGTGGTGTGTGTGTGTGTGTGTGTGTGTGTGTGTGTGTGTGTGTGTGTGTGTGTGTGTGTGTGTTGGGGGAGGGGGGAGGGGGTCCCACATAGGAGATGAGTGAAAGTGTCTGATGGCTATGGCAGGTGGTCAACAACAATCCCTAATCTCCTTCAGTAGACACCACCAAGAGCCCCCATTCAGGCCGACTGTGGGTGTGTGTGTCTGTGTGTGTGTGTGTGTGTGTGTGTGTGTGTGCACGCGCGCGCGATGCAAGTGACAGAGAAAGAAAGCCCGGCAATCAGATTAAGAGATTATTTCCTCTCTCCACAGAGAGAGGGAGCAGAGAAGCCCATGTCTGAGCTATACACACTCCCTCAAGGTTCAAGGTTCAGTAGAGCATGAGTGAAAAGACCCCCCCCCCCCCCCTCCAGGTAAAGGGATTCCGAACTAGCGGTGTGGTTTCTGTGGTAAATCTACCTGGAGAGTAATCTAGTGGGATTAATGTGGATTACTGCCGTACAGGGCCAGGGCCAGACAGGGACTAATGCATCCATGTGTCAATCCAAATAGAATGGCGGTGTTAGTCGCTGGCTCGGAAGAGACCACAGACAGGCAGCTACTGGTGAAGTCATCATTAATGGACAGCAACAACACATAAAACACACTCCACTACAGCCGTCTAGAGACATACTACATCAGAGGCAGGTCATTGCATGTTGGTCTGAGGAGTCATGCAATCACAGGTTAGAATCAAACTGCTCCTACAAGCTGAAACATGGAGAGAGAGAGGGGGGGGGGGGGGGGAGAGAGCGCAAGAGAGGGGTCCCAGAACCTAGAGTCTAGATGGAGAGAAGTCAATGTATGTGCAAAGCTTTTGGGTGCCTGTCAATCTGTTAATGTAAGACCCAGAATTGATGAGTCATCGGTGTGTGTGTGTGTGTGTGTGTGTGTGTGTGTGTGTGTGTGTGTTTGGCCTCAGACACCCAAAAACCTTCACACATAACAGAGAGAGAGAGAGAGATGGTTAATTGCGTCCACTGCTGCATCTAAAGAAAGTGTCAACCAGAGGGATGGAGGGATGGAGGGAAGGAGGGAAGGAGGGAGGAGATCGGGAGGGAGGAGAGCCGGAGCACTATCTAACACCGCAGCAAGACTCCTGGGAGATTCAGAGGGTCTTTAGGACCACCATGTTGATCTGAGAACTAAAGAGCATCCCACCACCGATAGGCCAGCACCCAGCACCAAGCAACAAGCCTGGAGATGATTCGCTGACTAACTGACCGTCAAGGAAGTGGGGTCCTCGCTGACATCATCACCCCTTAGGAAGAGGAAGGTGCTGTTCCAAAGGATTGTGGGATGTTGGAGGGGATGGGTGATGGAGGGAATGGCATGAGAGGATCCCTATCTAGGTGGGAGGTGTGGAGGCGGTGGGCAACATCTGGTTAGAGGTTTTGATTGGATCAGACCCAGTCCCTGTCCCAGTCCCTGTGTGTGTGTGTGTGTGTGTGTGTGTGTGTGTGTGTGTGTGTGTTAAATCAATATAGTATTCTATATACAGTATAAATTCTGAGTGTATGCCCAGCATATATAATAACTATACACATATTCATGAAGTTAAGTGGGTTTATTTGGTAAATGCAAAGCATAAAAATATATTTGTATATGTATACTTGGTATAGTAACACTAACTTTGATCAGTAGAGTTATACTGTTATAAGTACTGATATAAACACCAACATGAAATTGCAATTAATTACATTATTAAAAAAGATTATGAAAATATAAACATGTCTGTGTATCCTGTGTGTGTGTGTGTGTGTGTGTGTGTGTGTGTGTGTGTGTGTGTGTGTGTGTGTGTGTGTGTGTGTGGGTTGGTGCTACTTTCCTAGCCCCATAGGTCTGATTGTGAGCTGGGACTGGGAGCTGAAGGGGGATCAGTCGGGGGAGAGTTGAGAGGGTGAGGAGGCGGAGAGCTCCAGGAGGGAGGAGGTGGGGGAGGTTTTGGGGGAGCCGCGGGGGGAGAGGCCCAACCACTTTAAGACCCCTTTCACAGCTGGGAGGGGGCCGTAGAGGGTAGAGTTAAAGAAGGACTTGGGTTGGGAGCGGGAGTGTGGGCCGTAGGGGCCAGGGACTGACAACAGCTCCCCCACGTCCCAGGAGGAGTTACTGCGCCTGGGCAGAGCCTCGTCCAGGTACCGCCTGAGCATGCCCGCCGGGGCGGAGGACGCCAGGTCCAGCTCCTGGGTCGTGACCTCTGACCTCCGTCTCTCAGAGGAGGGGACGGGAACCTGAAGGAGGTCGTTCTGATTGGAGGAGGGAGGGGACCGGGACAACCCCCAGGAGCGGAGGGAGTGCTCTGGGAAGGAGGCAGATAGGTCACACTGGGGTGGTGGGTAGTGGGGGTCAGGGGGCATGACCCCCCAGGAAGGGATCAGGCTCTCCTGGCTGCAGGACAGCCTCAGCCTCCCCCTATCCCACATATCCTCCACACCCTGCCTTCCCTGCCTTCCCTTCCACCAGGTGTTCTCTCTGGAGTCTACCTCTACGTCTATTCTACGGCAGGGAGACACAGAGATACCGCGACGGCCACTAACCCGTTTGGCGGCCGAGGCAGGGGGAGGGCCAGGCTGGGGCTCGAGCCCCTGGTTCTTAGCCCCATGGCTGGGACCAGAGGTGGGCCTACCCCTGGCCCCCTGGTTGTTGGATCCTTGGATGTTGGGGTTAAGGCAGGAATTCGGCCCCTGGGCCTGGAGGTTTGGCCCCAGGCCGGGAGCCTCTTTGGGCCCCTTATTGGGCCCCTGGCCCGGGCCCGGGGATCCGGGGCTGCGTCCCCTCTCGCCGCCGGCTCTCTGCGCCCGCAGCTCTCGCACCTGCAGGCTGATCTCCTGCTTCAGACCGGGATCCAGTGGATCCGTATCCATAGAAACGCGGATGTGAGGTGTGCGGGTGTGGGAGACGAGGTCAGAGTTGTGGGAGGGGGTTCGCCTGGGGGGGTTGGCTCGGGGGAGGGGCTGGGAGCGGCCCGAGGCTGGTTGGTTGAAGGACTGATGATGTTGTAGGAGGGGGCGGGGAGAGTTACTCTGTGGGCGCTGCTTCAGGACCTGGAATAGGTCAGAGTGAGATTACAAACATGCAAACAGACAGAGAGACACACACACACACACACACACACACACACACACAAATGAAACAACAAAACATATTCTATTCCGCACTCATAGATTCATCCACAATCTCCATCAACACCTAGTAAAGAGTACATTCTGGTTAGTCCCCCCAGGATTCTTCACTCACAATCCAGCTCCTGTTGAGGTAAACTGTTAGCCGATGCGAGTGTGTGTGTGTGTGTGTGTGTGTGTGTGTGTGTGTGTGTGTGCGTGTGTGTGTGTTACCTCTTTGGCCCAGGCTGGTTTGTCAGTAGGGTTAGCAGCGTCTTTATAGTGGTACAGCTGCTTCTTGTCCACTGGTCTCCCCCCCCCCTCCT
>NC_137674.1:38053455-38055955 GCF_963989245.1 Nansenia antarctica
AACTGTTATATAAAAGCAATATCACACTCGAGGTCGTGCTGTAATACTGAATATATTCAGTCTCTCGTGTGATATTGCTTAATTATGCAGTGTTGTTAGGACCCCCTCGAAAACGAGATGGCACATCTCAAGGGGTTTTATCCTAATAAAAGAAATTTACAACCACACACACCACACTCATACACACACCCACACCCCCCCCACACACACACCACACACGCGCGCGCGCCCACACACACACACACACACACACACACACACACACACACACACACACACCCAGCTGGCCCTGGCTCTGGGTAGACAGGTTGTCCTGGCAGCAGCTTTCACCACACACACAATTATAGTAATTACAGGAATCAGTTTGATGGTTCCTGAGAAGCCATTGCGTACCTGAGAGAGGTGTTTATGTGATCTAATAATGAGGTGTTTGTGGTTGTCAACACAAGAGGGCAGTAGTCATACAGTCGTGCTGTACTGCAACAGTCACAGTCACACACCCATCAGTGACTCGACGACCTTGTCCACAGCCTGAATACAGGACGTCTGGCTGTGGATGTGAGCAAACATCTATTTGACGTGACGTACAGTATAAGCCACTCTGCCACACATCCATGCGGTACAGTACACAAATAGCCCGGCAGCAGCTTTCACCACACACACACACACACACACACACACACACACACACACACACACATATATACACGCACACATAATACACACACACACACACACACACACACACACACATACCATACCATACCATACCATACATACCTTCCCTTGTTCTGTTTTCTATTTTGGTGTTGTTATGGTTTGGATGTTTTCAATGTTTTCAATTGGCAATGTGTGTTGTTGTTTGTCTCCTGTTTGTCTGTGTTTTGCCTAACCCACATCCATGCGGTACAGTACACAAATACCCTTCTTGTGTTTGTATGTGTCTGTCTGTCTGTGTGTGTGTGTGTGTGTGTGTGTGTGTGTGTGTGTGTGTGTGTGTGTGAGTGTGTGTGGGTGTGTGTGTGTGTGTCATTTTGCTAAGTACCCAATCCTGGTGGGAACGACGTACAGTGAGTCGCCAGATTAAGGGATTTCCTGCTTTAAGTCCCTCTCACTGGCGCAGGGCGGAGAGGTGGCGATGAGGACAGTCCTCCCTCCCAGGTGTGTGTGTGTGTGTGTGTGTGTGTGTATATGCGTGTGTGTGTGTGTGTGTGTGTGTGTGTGTGTGTGTGTCCTACCTCTTCCAGTCGTCTCCTCTGTTCCTTCTGCTCCTCGATGCGTTTCTGCCTCTCGGCCAGTAGTTGGCGCTTGTGCTCCTCGTTCTGCTGCTGCTCCAGCTGCTGTCTGCGCAGGGCGTCAGAGCGCTCCTTATTGGCTAGCTGCAGGCGCAGGAAGTCCCGCCTCAGGGTGGACTCCCCGGGGATGTTGATGATGGAGCTTTGGAGAGATCAACGAGTAGTGAGCGTAAGCAAACTCTGACCAATGGGATGCGTCTATGTCATCTCAACGCTAGCAAGCCAATAGGAAAAAATACTCTTTTTCATTTGTGTGTCTCCTCACACATGCAGGATCTGATATCTGTGTGTGTGTGCGTGTGTGCGTGTGTGTGTGTGTGCGCGTGTGCGTGGGCCAGTTACCTTGGCTCCCCAACGTCCCTTTCCTCTTCCTCTTCCTCGCTCCCGCTGTACTCGTACTCAGTCTCGTCTGCAGGGAACACACACACACACACACACACACACACACACACACACACATCAGATCCTGATCAGAAGTGGTTCAGCAGTAAGCCATAGAGGGTGAATGAAGTGGGTTGTCATGGTGGAGTGCAACATGAGCTGAGTGTTGACTCAGAAGTGGGTTATTACAGAGCAGAGCAGGACAGGACAGGGAGGCAGAGGGCCATCTATTCCTGGGACCATCTAATCTGACTGGATATGAACTAAAAACACAAGCTGATTACGATTAAACCAATACTATTGAGAAAGCATGATGGAAACCTTGAGGGTTGTGATGTGTCTGTGTTTGTGTGTGTGTATGCGTGTGTGCGTTCGTTCGTGCGTTTGTGCGTGCGTGCGCAAGCGTTCGTGTCCGTTCGTGAGCGTCTGTGTGTGTGTGCTTGTGTTTGTGCGAGAACACACGCACGAGTGTGCGCGTTCGCGTTGCGGTCGTGTGTGCGGTGCAGCCTCACCCCTCTCCCCACGTTTCTTCTTGGTGCGGTCGATGTGGTCCTTGAGCTGGATGCGGACCTGGCGCTCGTTGGGCAGGTCTCTGATGAAGGGGTGTTTGAGGAGCTGCTCCGTGCTGGGCCTCTGGCCGTGACTCTTCACCAGGCACGTCTCGATGAACGACTGGAACTTCTTCGACCTGGGGCGAGAGACAGAGAGAGAAAACACACTCCACTAAACATTCAAACACCACCCTACACCCGTACACCACACAGAGACAGACTAGGGCTGGGCAGATACATTTGACATTTTTTACGCCTTTGTCCAAAGCGACT
>NC_137674.1:38058455-38063455 GCF_963989245.1 Nansenia antarctica
TCTCTGCAGATGTAGGCTGTCCACTCCTCCTTCAGTGAGTTCCCCCTGGTGTTCTTGATCAGGTCTGTTACTGAACCAGCTCCACAGAACTCCATCACCAACTAGCATACACAGACAGGCAGGGGTTAATAACACTCACAGAGGTAGGGGGGTAGAGAGAGAGAGAGAGAGAGAGAGAGAGAGAGAGAGAGAGAGAGAGAGAGAGAGAGAGAGAGAGAGAGAGAGAGAGAGAGAGAGGGCGGGGGGGGGGGGGGGGCGAGAGACAGCAGGGGAGGGGGAGGGAGGGGAGAGAGAGAGACAGCAGGGGAGGGGGAGGGATGGGAGAGAGAGAGAGACAGCAGGGGAGGGGGAGGGAGGGGAGAGAGAGAGACAGCAGGGGAGGGGGAGGGAGGGGAGAGAGAGAGAGAGAGACAGCAGGGGAGGGAGAGGGAGGGGAGAGAGACAGAGAGAAACCGGGCAGAAACCAACTTCAGGACTGGTCATGACCAAACATAGTTGACCAGGCAATATTTTGACCGGGGCACAATCTGTCCATCTCTTCTCCTTTCTCTGTCAAGCTGTCTCCCTTGTGGTCTCTCCCTCTCCCTCTGTCTCTTTCTCTCTCTCTCTCTCCCTCTCCCTAAGCCTTCACCCTGCTGTCATCCCATTCAACACACACACACACACACACACACACACACACACACACACACACACACACACACACACACACACACACACATTCTCATGGTAGATTTTGGTTAAAAGTTTAATTCTCCAGTTCTGGCCGGGTTTCAGAGCCACTCAGAAATGCCCTCATGGTTCTGGATTAGACAGAAAGAGCTTCAGAACAATAGACAAAACCCCTCTCTTCATTACTAGACACGCACACACGCACGCACACGTGCACACGCTCGCACACACGCCAAACAAACAAAGTCAGCCAGTATTATGTGGGCTCTGGGTCTCTGTCTTCTCCGTCCTCCCACTGTGTATGATGAATGCCAGAGCATCAGTGAACAGAGACCTCTTTTGCATCACATTAAACATGATTAATGTCAGCAGCCTTCAACAGTAGCAGCACACTGAGAACATACGCAGAGATACAGAGACCATACACACCTCTCTCTCTCGGTCTCTCTCTGTCTCTCTCTGTCTCTCTCTGTCTCTCTCTGTCTGTCTCTGTCTGTCTCTGTCTGTCTCTGTCTGTCTCTGTCTGTCTGACTCTCAGTCTCTGTCTGTCTCTTTCTCCGTCTCTTTCTCCGTCTCTCTCCGTCTGTCTCCGTCTCTCTCCGTCTGTCTCTGACTGTCTGTCTGACTGTCTGTCTCTCTCTGTCTCTCTCTGTCTCTCTCTGTCTCTCTCTGTCTCTCTCTGTCTCTCTCTGTCTCTCTCTGTCTCTCTCTGTCTCTCTCTGTCTCTCTCTGTCTCTCTCCGTCTCTCTCTGTCTGTCTCTGTCTGTCTCTGTCTGTCTGACTGTCTGTCTGACTGTCTCTCGGTCTCTCTCAGTCTCTCTCAGTCTGTCTGTCTGTCTGTCTGTCTCTCTCTCTCTCCGTCTCTCTCTGTCTCTCTCTGTCTGTCTCTGTCTATCTGACTGTCTCTCTGTCTCTCTGTCTCTCTCAGTCTCTCTCAGTCTGTCTGTCTGTCTGTCTCTCTCTCTCTGTCTGTCTCTGTCTGTCTCTGTCTGACTGTCTGTCTGACTGTCTGTCTGACTGTCTGTCTGACTGTCTGTCTGACTGTCTCTCGGTCTCTCTCAGTCTCTCTCTGTCTGTCTGTCTATCTGTCTCTCTCTCTCTCTCTCCCTCTCTGTCTCTCTCCATCCCTCTCCGTCTCTCTCCGTCTCTCTCTGTCTGTCTCTGTCTGTCTCTCTCTCTCTCTCTCTCTCACCCAGAGCTGGTCGTCGATGCCAGGAGGGTTCTTCTTGATGAAGGCTCCGTAGTACGTGGCGATATTCCGATGGTGGCTGTACTTCTTCAACATGTTGATCTCTGCTTTAATCTCCTCCTCCTCATCCTGAGAAACACACACACACACACACAAATGATCTACACACACCCCGAAACGCAACAAAAACACCCCCTTTCACCAAACTCTAAGTCTGTACCCTATTGCCTAACCTCCAGAATGAAATAAGTCCCTAACTATGTACCCCACGCCATCCCATACCCCATCCCCTACTACCATGCCTCTATTAATTAAGATATATTAATAGACCACGTTTTCTCTTCCAGCTTCACACACCTGAGACTGGTGACGTTCACAAAGAGCTAATATTACCGCGGCAATAATGCAAGTCCCCATTTCCCCCAGCACAGACAGATACACACGCACACGCACACGCACACAACATTGACTCATCTCTAGTTAATACCTGACATAGACGTCTACCCCCTGGAGATGATTCAGTGTGTGTGTGTGTGTGTGTGTGTGTGTACAGGAATTCTTACCCCAGTGACATCCATGACCTTGATGGCTGCCAGCTGCCCTGTTTTAACATGGCGACCCTGCAGACAGAGAGAGAGAGAGAGAGAGAGAGAGAGAATTAATGTTTTCCAGGGGAGAACAGATAATTACTTCCACTGAAGCTTGACCATTAAGATTACCGCCGGTGATGAATGATTGGTGCCGTTGCTATGCTATATCCAGTCACAGCCTCACAGACCTACATGTAATCGACCTCACACAGTGACCATCACTCAGCCAGCAGGCTCAATCCCAAATCCACCCCAGCCCCTAGAACACTTCAGATAGCTGGAAGCAATATGGCAATTCAGTTACTCCATCTTGTCCTCGCCGCATGTCTGCCCATATTGCATACTGTACGTGGATCCAAGTTTTTGAGAAGAAAAAAAGAAAACATAAAAAAAAAATGGGTTTGGGGTTCATTTGGAGTTGAGTTGACTGTCGCCGTGCTGCGGTGAGCTGATAACACTACCTGAGCTAACAGCGCTAGCACAGCTCAGCCCCTCTGGGCCATTACACCTGTCTGATCGACGGAAGCTCATCCACGCTTAGCACGACAAACATAAACAAACAAATAACCCCTCAAATAAACTAAAAACACCAAAACAAAAGGCCGATCTTTTTAAAAATCTGTGTAACAGTACAAGAACTCCTCAACAACAACAACAAACCAGATGGCACCTCCTAAGGGCTTTGTATCGAAGGAGCAACATGCCAAGTAAAGGGATGAACAAGGGGATATCTACCCCTTGAGGAGAGAGAGAGAGAGAGTGGATAGAGAGAGGAAGAGAGAGAGAAAGATAAGATATGGATTTTTTCAGACCAGGTCACATTTCTATCCCCTAGAGCCCCTAGAGCCATGGTCCTCCTTCCCCTAGAGCCATGGTCCTCCCTCCCCTAGAACCCTGGCCCTCCTTCCCATAGAGCCATGGTCCTCCTTCCCATAGAGCCATGGTCCTCCTTCCCCTAGAGCCATGGTCCTCCTTCCCCTAGAGCCATGGCCCTCCCTCCCCTAGAGCCATGGTCCTCCCTCCCCTAGAGCCATGGCCCTCCTTCCCCTAGAGCCATGGTCCTCCCTCCCCTAGAGCCATGGTCCTCCCTCCCCTAGAGCCATGGTCCTCCCTCCCATAGAGCCATGGTCCTCCTTCCTCTAGAGCCATGGTCCTCCTTCCTCTAGAGCCATGGCCCTCCCTCCCCTAGAGCCATGGTCCTCCCTCCCCTAGAGCCATGGTCCTCCTTCCTCTAGAGCCATGGTCCTCCTTCCTCTAGAGCCATGGTCCTCCTTCCTCTAGAGCCATGGTCCTCCTTCCTCTAGAGCCATGGTCCTCCTTCCTCTAGAGCCTTGGTCCTCCCTCCCCTAGAGCCTTGGTCCTCCCTCCCCTAGAGCAGTGGTCCTCCCTCCCCTAGAGCCTTGGTCCTCCCTCCCCTAGAGCCATGGTCCTCCCTCCCCTAGAGCCTTGGTCCTCCCTCCCCTAGAGCCTTGGTCCTCCCTCCCCTAGAGCCTTGGTCCTCCCTCCCCTAGAGCCTTGGTCCTCCTTCCCCTAGAGCAGTGGTCCTCCCTCCCCTAGAGCAGTGGTCCTCCCTCTCCTAGAGCCTTGGTCCTCCCTCCCCTAGAGCCATGCCCAACCCCTGGACACCCAGGACACGGTCTCTTCGCCCGCTCCCCTCAGGCAGGAGGGTGCGGTCCCTAAAAACTGTGAAGGCCCGACATACAAACAGCTTTTTCCCCACAGCCATCCGGCTCCTAAATGCCGCTGCCCCCCCCCCTCCTGACCTGACCCCTATCTATCTACCCTCCCTCCACCCCCACCCAGAGAGCTTTGGACTGTCTGGATATGAACACTTGAACACTTGATCTCTGCACTTTAAATTTATATTAATTATGACTCTTGCACTTTGATGTTGGTTTGCACTGTCTTGTCCTGTCTTGCACCTGTCCTGCTGTAAACCGTGCTCCATTGTTCCAAACCAAATTCCTAACATGTTTCCATGTCATGGCAATAAAAGTCTTCTGATTCTGATTCTGATTCTGGACATGATGGAGGAGCACTGCCCTAGAGTATGTGTTTGTGCAGTGGTTGTTTGTTGAATGGTGCAGAGCTGCTTTCTGCTGAGTGAGGGGCATGTGTGTGTGTGTGTGTGTGTGTGTGTGTGTGTGTGTGTGTGTGTGTGTGTGTGTGTGTGTAGAGTTGAGAGGAGCAGAGAGCAGAAAGCCTCCAACACAAAGACTTAGAGCAGAAGTAGAAGAACGTAGAAACAGGAACACGCGCCCCTGCGTAGGTCAGGACCCCGTGGCGGGGCGGTGTTTGTTGTGGGATCCGTATCACATGACGCATGCATACTGACCACAGTCTAGTCACCGACACTGCTGACTGTCACCAGCCAATGAGCAAGCACTCTGACTCACATCCCATACACGCGCACGTGCATGCACACACACGCACGCGCACACACACACGCACGCGCACACACACGCACACACACACGCACACACACGTCTTATAGGGTTAAGAGAGATTTACTTTAGGATCAGTCTGCCCCAATTTCAGAGGCACAAGGG
>NC_137674.1:38065955-38068455 GCF_963989245.1 Nansenia antarctica
CTCCAACCCTCAATCTCCATCTCTAACCCTCACCCTCCATCTCTAACCCTCACCCTCCATCTCCAACCCTAACCCTCCATCTCCAACCCTAAACCTCCATCTCCAACCCTCACCCTCCATCTCAAACCCTAAACCTCCATCTCCAACCCTCACCCTCCATCTCTAACCCTCACCCTCCATCTCTAACCCTCACCCTCCATCTCCAAATGCTTATTAGAGGCCGCCATACTTCAGTGAGTCCCCACGGTTGGGCCCAGTTCCATTTTCAATTCAGTCAATTCACGAAGTCAACTGAAATTCTCCAAACTCCAAGGCCCAATCCCGATTCACCACTCTGGCTCCGTTTTCAACCCTAATCTCCCTTTTGCGCGTTCACGTGTAGCCGTAGTGGCGTCCCAATTCATTACTCATTTAGGGTTAGGGTTAGGGTTAGGGTTTTCCATGGCTCCAAACGGAGAAAATATTGACCCTCGTTCGATTCGGAGCCATGAGACTCCCTTCCGGCATGCATTGCGAAACATCTACAGAAATGTTCTTTTCGCTCTCGTAATACGGAAGCGAGCCTGAAATGTCATTTACTTTTTTGGGAAAAAATATGATAACCATCGTATTATCTTAGTTTAATGTAATTTCAATGTATTATAGACCTTTTCTTTACAACAAGCATAACACAAAAAGATCGCTATTATGCCGCTATTGTGCCTATGCAGGAGCACCCCATGGAAGCGTCAAGCACAGCCTTCCCATAATATAATATATTCTATAATAATATAAGGAGCGCGATTCACATCGAGATGTACATTCCTGTTTAGAAATAAAAGATTACCTGTGGCGTTTGACAGCGGATTATGATAGACATATTTAATGTGAAGTTATCTATCTAACGTTAGGCTGATGTGTGCATGATAGACGCGCATGACCTATGTCCATGTTTTATTTACAGCTATGGCACGTATTAAACCAAAACAACCCGCAATCCTATCCGAGCAGTTGTTATTAGGTAATATTATTAATGGGTTGTATCATTCATTTAAATGCATTATAGACCTTTTCTTTATAACAAGCACAACAACAACAAACCGTTATTATGCCGATGTGCTGTGTGTCTAACGTTACAAGCTGATTTGTGCATGACAGCCGCGCATTGACATATTTCCATGTCTGATGTCTAATGTCTGATGTAGGCTACTAATGTCATTTCAATGCATTATAGACCTTTTCTTTATAACAAGCATAACAAAATGCTTAACATAGAAAGTTCCACAGTCCAGCGCGCTCAGGACAGCGGCCAGGACACCGGAGCCAGCAGGACAGACCGGAGCACTCATATCTGCGCGTTTGTCACAGGCTGACAGTCACCGTGTTCCGCTGCCCCGACGCCAGTCCCATGGAAGTGTCAAGCACAGCGCGATTTCCATTTCAGAGATGTACAATCATGTTTATTTAGAAATAAATTATTACCTGTGGTGTTTGACAGCATGATAGGCGCGAATTTCCCCCCCTTGGTGGTATATGACGCTATATAGTTGTTATTATACCAAAACAACCGGCAATCTAATCCAAGCAGTTGTTATTACTATTATATATGTAGTTAACTAATGCAGTGGACAGCGGCTGTTTCTCCAGCGTTCCTGTCACATCGGATTTCGTAACGTCATAAAATAAAATCTGTAAGTCATGCATTTTTCCATGTTTCCCTTTGATGGCATATGACGCCGTAAATGTAACTAAAGTTCAGCCGCGAAGTTGTTGCACTGTTGTCCTAAATCAGTGCAGACTGGCAGGATAGGAGCACAGGTTTCATACAGGTTAGAGCTTATTCTGTCATGGTCTGATAATGAAGCATTGTTCTTTTTTATTTGATGACTTGTTTGATCGATTGATAGCGTTCAAGTTCATTCAAGTTGTGAATGAATCGCGATGACGCGAATGACGTTTCAGTCGTGAAGGGTTGTCCCATTTCTTAGGGGAACCACTACGGCTTGTGGCTCTGTTCGGAGGCCTTGGCTCCAAAAGCGAGTGACTCCAAAACGAGCCGAAGTGGTAGAAAAGAGAATCGGGATTGGGCCCAAATGTTCCTCTGTTCCAACATGTTACAAGGTTCCATTGTAAAAACATAAGAGGACATTTGGAATGGGACATTCAGCTCACTGACTTACAGAGAGATGGTGTAGAGACACACACTCACACTCACACTCACACTCACACTCACACTCACACTCACACTCACACTCACACTCACACTCACACGCACACGCACACGCACACGCACACGCACACGCACACACACACACACACACACACACACACACAAACAAAGAGGCAAGGCAGCGGTCAGAGAGCTCTCAGGGACAGTAAATTGGTCACGCCCTAATCCTAATCCATGCCATCATAGTAATCCAGACACACTTGCACAACTGTCAAGGCTGACATCAATGACACTTCAAACACACAGTGAAGTGTCCGAGGTCCTACACACACTATGGTCAGGCTGTAGCTA
>NC_137674.1:38083455-38098455 GCF_963989245.1 Nansenia antarctica
ACACGCACCAATAACTGACTAACAAGAAACACATAAGCCTATTCAACAGTGATTTAGCAGTCTAGGCTAGCCTTAAGCAGACATAACAGGCACTAGGGGAAATTATAATTGGGCTATGATGTTTACAATTATCCTGCACCAAATGGAAGGATGGACACTGTGTTAGTATCAGTGAAATGTTGTGTTGGACACACACACACACGCGCACACACACGCGCGCACACACACGCACACGCGCACACACGCACACACACACACACACACACACACACACACACACACACACACACGACAGCTGTGTCGTCCCGAATCTGAGCTGAGATATTCAGCATTGGGTGAAATATGAAAGCTTCACAATCACATTCCATCATTGACTGAATAGGCGACATTAATAGGCTACTGAATAACAAGCCTTAGAACACCTTTTAACTGCAGGAAAATGAAGTGGGGGTTTTTGTGCATTTGTAACCACCTGTCATTAGTTAGTAGTATAGCCTACAGAGGGGCTGTATGTATATTGGGATACATTGTAGCGGCCTCCCGTCTCAAACACATCCGCCCCATGCAGCCTCTGCTCCCCCGCGGAGTGTGAGAGGGCTATTCGTGGAGTGTCAGGTGCGCGCACAGATAGACGCGCGCGCACGCACACACACACACACACACACACACACACACACACACATTAATTCCCAACTGATAATAAAACACAGATACTGTAAATCCCATCTCGTAGGCCTACCCTCAAAGCGGAGAGGTCGATCTCGTCCAGGCTCCGAGCTGGAGAGTCGCTCGCCATGTTGTAAATCGGGGCCAAACCTCAGCACCAAAACCCCGACGAACCGACCCCGCGAGGACGGCCTTGGATGTCACTGCTCTGTCGTCCCCTCTCCTCCTCGGCGTGTGGAAGCGTGTCTGTGTCTCTCTCTCCCTCTCTCTCGCTCCCAGCGATGACGATTCAGACCGGGCCTATAAAGTCTAACTGAAAAAGATCCTCTCTAGTCCTCGGATCATGTAACTCTATGTGAACGATGCTAGAGCAAAAATATTGGCGCGTGATAACGGGACGTGCACAGCATCACCTCCGAATCCATGTTTGCAGGTTTTAGTAGTACAGCGACGAGTACAGTCCCACACCCCGCCCCTCAGAGGATGGACCAGGGGGCGGAGGGAGGGAGGGAGGGCGGGGGCTGCATCTCCACAGGTCTGCGTCTCGGTAGTCAAACATGACTGCTGAAAAGATTTGGGCCGATTCCTTTCTGTCACAAGAGTATATCATGTGTTACAACAGAAAGCGACATCGAGGCTAATATTCGTCAGTGGCACACATGGAAAGAAGAACTTTGATCCCCTATATATTTGTATTATTAAAGCTCACGGTAAACTCTCGCCTATTGTGTTGGCTCCCCCTAGCCCTAGCATACAGCTATGCTCTACCTAACGGTTACTGCAGCTCATTTGTCAGACTCATAATATATAATAAAAGTCTGTAACTATAATAATAATAATAATAATAATAATAATAATAATAATAATAATAATAATAATAACTATAATAATACTATTACTACTACTACTACTATAATAATAATAATAATAATACTACTACTACTACTACTATAATAATAATAATAATAATAATAATAATAATAATAATAATAATACTGTAATACATATTATTTTGGGGGGTTGGGCAGACAGCCAGACAGACACAAAGATAGCCATACATACACAACCAAGGGTAATAGAATGTGCATGTGTCACAAGCGACCAACTACACCACCCAAGTTTATTTCCCTAAGGGGCCTTGGCCAAGACCACAAAAACAGGTTCTTTCAAGAAGGGTTGAGTCTCTCCATATGTTCTGGGAGTGTCCAGTTGTGGCAAATTTTGGGAACCATGTCAATTCTGTGATGTCCAAGTTATTTAAGATTCACTATGTTCCTAATCCATGTTTATGTTTGCTCAATGACGACTCTGATTTTGATTTAAGTATTACGCAAAAGAAAATGTTATTTGCTGGTTTCACCAGACTATTTGTTCGGTCTACTGACGCCGACCGAAAGGCTGGACTGAAGGACACGGATACCATTCAACTCGTTTTTCTTATTTTTAGTGAAAATTGAATAGATTGTAAAACCTGCGAATGCAGACAACAAAACATACATGAATACACAGCTCTGACACATTCAATGACTAACACAAAGCCTATAAATGTTACACAAAGCACGCATCATACACACTAACCGTGGCATCCCTCAAGTCCTGGCATCACACAATGAACCCATACGCACGGTATCCCACTACTAAGCACCTAATCACAGCCCCCAATATCCCTACGCATAACTGATCACTATAATCAAACAATTCCCACGCAGTTATGAGGCATAACTCAAAATAATGTTACTAATAATTAATAATTAATAATAACTTATAATTATTCAAATAACATTCAAAATAACATTCCACATTTGTCCCATTTTATAGGCTGAAATATGCACACTGAAACTCCCCATCCTAACTGGACAGTACACTATTCTTCAACATTGGATGACACTTGATTTCTGTATGAACACTTTTTGGTTTTACTCTTTACAGAGGATTGTGAATCTTGAGTGCACAACGGCCAGATTGAACAAAGCAAGGCCCAGTACAGTTGATGCGTGGAAGGCTTATTCATTGAACTTGACCCACCTGACTACTCTGTAATTTGATGTTCCATATACCCCAATGGTCCGGATTGTGTTATATTTCTACTATTTGGCTATGACTTGTCTGCTACACTACACCTTTTCTTTTTTGTTTTCTTTCTTTTTTCCCTCCTTTCCTTTCTTGTTCTGTATTGTCATTGTTATGTGTTGTTAAAAGCAATAACAAATCTTGATCACAAAAAAAAAGAAGGGTTGAGTGGTGGAAGATGGAATGGAACACAAAACAAGTATGTTGTTCAGTATGCTGCTATGCTACATTTTCGTCCACAGCAGTACAAAAAGGTTCCCCTAATCTGAAAGGGAGGAGGATCACCAAAAGCATAACCAAACAATACATAAACCAAAACACAATGGAGGGGCTGGTGCAGGACCAGAGATGCACTAAAGGTAGTAGTTCAAAGTTCACTTTCGTTAAATAAGGATGCCATAGCAACTAAGGCATCCAAAGTACATCTTCCACATCTCTTGCCAAACAGGCACACTTCCCCCCTCTTCCTTCCCCCTGGATGTTTTTTCTTTATTGTACCATTCTGAGTAAACTCTAGAGACAGTTTTAGAAATACTCAAACCAGCCCGTCTGACACCAACAACCATGCCACGGTCAAAATCACTGAGATCAAAACATTTCCCCCATTGTGATGGTTGATGTGAACATTACCTGAAGCTGCTGGCCTGTATCTGCAGGATTGTGCTGCTGCCACTTGATTGGTGGATTAAATAATTGCATGAATGAGAAGGTATAGGTATTCACCTAATAAAGTGGTCGGTGAGTGTTTATTCAAAGAATGGCAGGGGAGTGTTGCAGTGGGTTTAACGTTCTTGGAAACTCTATGCTGTCAAACAGACACAGCTCCACCCCAAAGCAATTGAGGAATACTGAAAGGCATTTTTTGTTTTTTTAGGCGTGGGGGGAGGTAGAAGGTGCATGTGTCACAAGCTACCAACTACACCACCCAAGGTTATTTCCCTAAGAGGCCTTGGCCAAGGTTCTTTCAAGAAGGGTTGAGTGGTGGAAAATGGAATGGAACACAAAACGAGTATTTTGTTCAGTAATGCTATGCTACATTTTCCTCCACAGCAGTACAAAAAGGTTCTCCTAATCTGAAAGGGAGGAGGATCACCAAGAGCATAACCAAACAATACATAAACCAAAACACAATGGAGGGGCTGGTGCAGGACCAGAGATGCACTAAAGGTAGTAACTTGTAATACAAGTTGTAATACAAGCTAAATGGAGCACAATAGAGGTGATGGCAGACATGGTCCAATTAAAACACTCCCATTTGTTGCAGGAAGGAAACAAGATATTGCCAGAATATAAAACACCCACAACGTCACCTGCGGTGTCCCCCAAGGCTCGGTGCTGGGCCCCATCTTGTTCACGTTATACATGCTCCCCCTTGGCTGTGTCATCCGCAGGCATGGAATGTCATTCCATTGCTATGCGGATGACACACAGCTCTACCTCAGAGTCAACCCCACCTCCTCTGCACCCCTGCCACTATCCACATTAACCACCTGCCTGGAGGAGATAGAGGCGTGGATGGAGCTCAACTTTTTACAACTAAACAGCTCCAAAACTGATGCCATCCTAGTCGGCACACCACACCAGGTCCGGTCATCCACCATCACCAGCATCACCTTCTCTGGCCAGAACATTCCCCTCTCCTCATCTGTTACCAACCTGGGCGTCAAAATGGACCCTCACCTCACCTACGAGACCCACATATCCAAGACAGCTTTCTTTCACCTAAGGAACATCGCCAAACTCCGTCCCGCACTCACTCTGGCAGATGCAGAGAAGCTCATCCACGCCTTTGTCTCCTCCAGACTGGACTACTGTAACGCACTCCTCATCGGGATTCCTAGCAGCTGCCTCCAGAAACTTCAATACATCCAGAACAGCGCTGCTAGGATCCTGATGAGGGTGCGTAAATATGATCACATCACCCCCATCCTCAAATCACTTCACTGGCTCCCCGTCTCCCTCAGAATCGAATTCAAGGTCTCCCTCCTCACCCACCAGTGCATCCATGGAACTCCCCCCCCTACCTCAAGGAACTCCTCCATACCCCTCAGACCTCCTCACGCACCTCCATTCTACTGCCACCAACCTCCTCAAGACCCCCAGGACCAAGCTCCGCACCATGGGAGATCGGGCCTTCTGCTCGGCTGCTCCCAGGCTGTGGAATGCTCTCCCTGACCACCTAAGGGCACCACAGTCTGTGGATGCTTTTAAACGAGGCCTTTTTTTGCCTTTTAATTGAAAATGTTTATTGTTTTATCTTCCTGTTTTTAATTGTAGCACTTTGAGATTTCTTATGTAAAGTGCTTTTATAAATAAAATGTATTATTATTATTATTATTATGATCCTTACTTTATCCCAAACACAAATGATGCAACCTTTAAAGAAAGGGCTAAGAGGGGAGTTTCTTGAATGAAAAAGGAGTAGTACAGTGCAGTATCTTTTGAGCATTTGCTAGAAGCATTTATCTTACTACATTCCGATTTCTATAGTTACTGTAGCTTCAAGTGATAAATGATACCACGAACAGTGATAGAAACAACAAAGGAACTACATCCTCTTGCCTTTTTTCAATGAAACATTATGATTGTATTATAGTGAATTTAGACTTCAGTAATGTATGCTATCTTAGAAAATAACTAAATATATCAAGATCAGGGCAGGGCATGGACAACATGGGAAGAAGAATTGAACACTGAGATACTGATGATGATTGGGAAATTATGAGTGATTTGCATACAACTATTGTCCTGAAGCTCTAGTCCCCCCTCCAAAGGGGCTAACCCCATCCATCTACTACCCTCCCACCACACCCATCTTCAGGCCCTGATTCTATTTTGTAGACCTTCAGTTGTATACATATACATTTTCTTTAGGTTTCTTTCGTTTTTTCTCTCTCTCTGCTTGTGCTGTTGTTTCTGCTTGGTGGTTTGACACTTTAAATAAATATCAAGTATTGTGTGTGTGTGTGTGTGTGTGTGTGTGTGTGTGTGTGTGTGTGTGTGTGTGTGTGTGTGTGTGTGTGTGTGTGTGTGAGTGTGTGTGTGTGTGTGTGTGTGTGTGTGTGTGTGTGTGTGTGTGTGTGTGTGTGTGTGTGTGTGCGTGCGTGCGTGCATGGAGGGAATGTGTGGCATGGCATATGCTTCAGTACATGATATCTGCTCTCATTACTGCTTTCCTCTTGTATAATTTAAATGTATAGAGGCATATAATACATAATACACACACACACACACACACACTCACACACACACACACAATATGCCATGAGGCCTTAGGGAACAGAAGAGAAGCAAACACTTGAGAGACAGTTGGTAACTCCAACAGCAGAGTCATTCACTGTCGTGCAGGAAGGAATGTGGGGGATTTAACGAGAGAGAGAGAGAGAGAGAGAGAGAGAGAGAGAGAGAGAGAGAGAGAGAGAGCGTTTGAGTGTGTGTGTGTGTGTGTGTGTGTGTGTGTGTGTGTGTGTGTGTGTGTACGTGCATGTGTCTTCATAAATGTATGTGTGCCAGTGCATGTACAGTATATGGGATTTGCAGGGATCTTTTACGGCACACAGGCCTTTAAACCTACTCACTAGTTTAAATCTACTCACTAGTTTCATGAAAACCGAAACAAGTAAATGCTGTGTGCCTGTCATTGAGTCATTATGGAGGATTAAACAGGATTAAACAGTCATAGTGTCGGACAACTTCTATCAAGTCTCCTGTATTGTACCCTGAACCTGTCCTGTCAGATTCAGGTGGGGCCGGTAGATGACTGACATCTAACTGAACAGTATTATCTTAGGTTCCTCTCACCACCTGTTTCCTTAAGAAAACCGTTATTCATTTTACCTTGGAACCTCCTGTACACACCCGGAAACACCTTCATTTAATTTGGCACTGATTGAGAGTAAGAGGTGCAAGAGAAACCTTGCCCCAAATACTTTTGAAGTGACTAATCCCCGTCTCATACATCCATTTAGTCACTGAGGTTATGGTAGATGTTTCCCGAATTCACACTCCATGAAAGCACTCGTAGTCGGAATTATAAAATAAAACAATTTATTAAACTAAACCAAACTAAAGTTGACTTTCTTAAAGTAATACGTTATATGGATCTCTTGAGCTCTGTACGATACACTGCAACCCGCTGTGCGATTCAAAACATAATCAGATCCACCATTCCCTGGTGAACACACATTTTGATCTCCTATATAAAGCCATCTACCAGGTGCATCCTCACAGTAATTAGCTCAATATCAGGTAGGTGATCAATCCTTAAAGGTACATACATCAAACATCAAAAAGGTAAACAAAACATTTCATAAAGATAGTTCATAATTTTCAACACAAAATAAACACAAAATATCTCATTAATAGATTTTCTTAACTGAACTCAAAAGGCCCTAATATGGCTCCAACAACTTTAAATAAAAGAAGAGTCCAACCAAGGTTTATCGTTTATTACAGATCTGCAGGAGAGAGTCAAAAATTGCTTTCTGCGCAGAGATCAAATTCTCTGGCAGAGTGCACAATCTCTCTTTCTCTCAAACTCTCTCAAAAAAGGTGTTTTCATGCAACCATTTCATAGGGACAGCAGCACATGCACGGCTCAATAACAAGAGGCCGCCCTTTAGGTCAGGGTGGCCTTGCACCTAAATCAGCGCGTCCGCACCAACAGATAGAACCCAGGGGACGGATAGAACCGGTGCCATACTGACTGGCTGTCTTGATTCATACCGTTAATACATAAAATCAGAATGAGTATAATACTGATGATAACAGAATCATTGAACAGTGTATGACTGGACAAAATACAATCATTATGACAAGGTTATACAGATTGAAATAGATAGTTGTATAGTTTCATTGAAGTGACCTGTTGTTAGGCTTTAATGATCAAGGTAAAACCTCTGTTAAATAGATTGAAAGAATAGAATAAATATCGAACCAGAAATACTTGTCAAGTCAATTGTCCCATCACTTTTGGATACCCTGAAATAGGGGGACTATGCACACAATGTCTGAATGAAATAAAAGCTGAGAATCTCAACTTTAACCCCATAGTACAACATGCTTCATGGTTCCATTACTCACACAGGGCACTGTATATCAGTGGAGGCTGGTGACTTCCAGAATTGAGGAGGCCAACATTTTTTCCGTTTAGAATGATAAGGTTCTATCTCCGTTTAGAATGAGAAGGTTCTATCTCCGTTTAGAATGAGAAGGTTCTATCTCCGTTTAGGGTAGTTCAGAGATATTGAGCGTCAACGTTTTTACATTCCATTATGTTTTGTGAGATGGAACCTTTGTATTTTATGAATTACTAACTCAAAAATGTCAACATTTTTTAAATAACACCACACAGGCATTAATAAACACCCAATGGATCAGATTATGTAAAAAACTCAATTTTGACAAAAATGGAGATAGAACCTTATAATTCTAACGTACTGTTGTAGGACACAGAGCGAGGTCGCTGGCCAAAAACTGTCTCCAGAGTCCAGAGCATGCATCACGTTTAGTAGTCGTAAAGCGCTTAAAGCCCGCTAGCCTAAGTGACAGCATTAATAAACCATGGGATGAACAGATCAACTGAGAGCATTGCTTTCTAAACTGACACGGGCAAGTAGCATTAGCGAAAGTACACAGAGACACAATATACTGGTGGTGTGTGGTGACCCATACAAAGATTATCTTCTGATGTTGTACATTCATTTACATACAACACCTGAATGGTCTCCTGGATTGAACACATTTAATTTTTTAATTTTTAATTTTTGTCATTTAGCAGACGCTTTTAATCCAAAACGATTTACAATTACGAATTACATTCGTACGAATGACATTCCCCCTGGAGTAATTGAGGGCTAAGTGCCTTACTCAAGGGCAAAATAGGGTGGTCTCAGGCGGGATTTGAACTCACGACCTTCCGATCAAGAGTCCAATTCACTAACCATTAGACCACCACTATGAATATACTGCATGTACACCAGTTGAGGCTGGTGACGTCCAGAATTGAGGAGGCCAAATATTTTTCCGCTTGCTCGCTTCACTCGCGATGGAATGTTCCCTGTTCTTATAGAAGAATATTAAATTGACTTGTAATAAAACGAAATCGACTACATTAAAAATAAAACTGTTCAATAAATCCTAAATCTTGTCTACCTATTCGATGTATAAATCGCGCCAGAATCTCGCCGACTTCCGAGGTCATTTTAAGCAAATTTGGCCAAATGAGCTATTATTTTCAGGGATAATAGCCATGGGTGTTCTAGACGTGTCCTGCAAAGGACAAGTTGATAGGACTCTCGTAGCCACTATGGCGAGTGTTTCTTTGACTGAAGTGACTGGCGAATTCTCAAAATGGCTTCATGTGATTGGACGAACAAAATGTCAATCTTTCAGCCCTGGACTCAATGCATGGTGAGGCCAGGCCTCCTCTGCCCACCCATTTTCAGTGATTTGGCCAATCACATATTGTCATGAAAAAAATTGCATTACATTGACTTCTATGAGAAACCACTTTCCTGGGGAGGCCTGGCCTCCCTCAATACAAACGGATAGGGATTGATTGAGATTGATTGAGATTGAGATTGTTTATTTGAGGTAAGCCCCTTGAGAAGAATCTTCTCATTTTCGAGGGGGTCCTCACATGACGATACAAACATAATCGTAACACATAACAAATAACAATACAAAGCACCTACACACACACTCACACACACAGCCCGTCATCACTCCACAACCCACCACTACAACCCAACCGCAATATATACAAGCAACAGTCAGATACATACATAATATAATTATCCGAAGACATCAGCAAGTAATCGAAATTGGCAACAACAGAAAGCACATTTAAGGAAAATACAGATACGAACAGCCTGAAAACTAGCCGGTCCAAACCCCCCACATAGTTAATAGCATAAGCAGGGCTTTTTTAAATAGGAAAGTAAAGATGATTTAAAGGATTGAAAGGATGTGATGGACCTTAAAGGGGAAGGGAGATTGTTCCAGTCACTAGGGGCCTTGTAGGCAAATGAATTACGACCTAATTTTTTTCGGTATCTGGGAACACAGAAAAAGAGGTTTTGATGTTGTCTGAGTGGATAGGGAGAACTACGGGGGACCAAGTAAACTTTTAAATACATGGGATATTTAAAGTAAATACATTTATAAATAAATTGTAACCAATGGGCTTGCCTTCTGTCTTCAAGTGAAAACCAGTTGAGTGAATCATACATTAGACAGTGGTGTGTAAAATAATGACATCTGAGAACAAAACGACAGAGGGAGTTGAACAAGACATTTAGGGGACGAAGACAGGTCTCAGAGGTACCCTGGTACACAATATCAGCATAATCAATAATTGGTAAAATAAGCTGAGAAACTAATCTTTTCCTGATTTCAAAAGTAAAGCAATCAATAGAACGATATAAAGAACCAAGGCAACCATAGGCTTTTTTAACAAGATTATCAATGTGTGGCTTGAAACAGAGTTCAGGGTCAACCCAGAGACCAAGATATTTAAATAATTTAGCATTTTCTAGGGGTGAACCATCATCATAAACAATATTTAAATCTAAGAGGTGGGGACGCCGATAATGTGCACCAAACACCATACAACAGGATTTGTTCATATTCAGAACAAGGTTATTATTAAAGAATTAAAGGATTCTGGCCTGTAGGTGCTTTACAATTGCAATATTGGGTTTTAGCCATGGAAAACTTCAGATTTATGAACAAAACGGAAATAATATTAATATATATATATATATATGTTTTTTGTTAAATAAATAAATAAAATAAATATAATTATTGCTTTTTTAAATCTCTCTCTCTTCTCTCAAATTATTGGGGAGGCCAGGCCTCCTCCACCTCTATGGAGGAGCCTCCACTGCTGTATATACAAATCAGACACAGTCCACAAAAATATGAGCCTCTGAGGATCCTATACAATATTCAGCTAAATAAATATCACCTTATGTTTTCAACTTCTATCAGATAAATGAATAGACAACCTCTCCACCTACATCATTATCAACTGTTTAACCTCCTGTAGGCGACACCTGAACAGAGGCAGAATGACTCAGATACTGTACTGTACACACACACGCATGCATGCGCACACACAAGCGCGCACTCACACACACACACACACACACACACACACACACACACACACACAGACACACACACACACACACACACACACACACACACACACACACACACACACATTGTATACAAATCCACGCACACACACACACATTCACAGATGTGCAATGACCTTCAATCATAATGTTACAGTATCAATCATATACATTACAGTATATGACTATAACATTTTTCAATTTCAATCACTGGATTCCAACCAATTAAACAGACAGGAATTGATTTTAATTAAATAGGCATCATACTGACTGTGGGACAGAAACAATCTCAGTACAATGTTCAAGAAACGTCAACATAGAAAAGATAACATGAAATGTATATCAGGGGAGGCTTGTGGAGGTCGTGCTCATGGTAATGTATGGAATGGAATGGAATGTGTCTCTTGACACCATTCCTTATTCTGTTCTATGCATTATTTAACAGCCACTCTGAGGGATATATTTAACAGCCAATCAGAGGGCTCAGTATTACAGCCAATCAGAGGGCTGTATTTAACAGCCAATCAGAGGGCTGTATTTAAGAGCCAATCAGAGGGCTCAATATTAAATCCAATCAGATGGCTGTATTTGTGGAAAAAAAACATGCAGTTGCATTTGTTCTGCTTTAGAGTGATATAGTGATAGAAGGTATATTTACATATTCTATTTCTATCATTTTTGTCTTCCACTAAGCATGGCAACCCCATTGTTTTGGTCTGTCGGTAAACTGGCAAGAGCCACTCAGTCCCTCTTCTGGTTGTTTTTGGCTTTACACACACACACACACACACACACACACACACACGCACGCACGCACGCACGCACGCACACACACACACACACACACACACACACACACACACACACACATACTGTAGGAGGCATACGTATGTCTATGATTTTGTCTATGATTTCTTAGGTAAAAAATTGTCTAGTATACTCTAGAGAGAATCCTGGCACTTTATGCATACAACAGGGAGCTAGTGTAGTCATAACAACGAGTTTCCAAGAACCAAACAAACACACCATAAGACAATTGGGGAGATGAGTCATCTCGTGCACCAATCTAATTTCCTGCTGGCGGGTGGGTAAAGTAAACAGTTCCCACAACACAATAAATCGATTGAGTTGTACGATCCCACACCAATATGAGTACCGGTACACCCTTCTTTGCCCTTGAGCATCACAGTATTCATCAAATAAAATCTCATCTTATGTTTATTAACTATATCAGAGAAATGAACACAGACAACCACCACACTTACATCTTTATACTCCTGCGGGTTACATTGTGTTACATGAACAGATAGAAATACAGTGAAGTGAGAAGACTGTGCAAAAAATGCAATGTATAGATTAGAGGATGGAACTGACACTGAAACTGAGGCTAATAAATCATATATGTAAGCATTATTTGTCAGCGGCATACGAATGTCTATGATTTCTTAGGAAAAAAAAAAAAAAAGTCTTATCCACTAGCACTTTATGTTCCATTAAAGTGATGTTATTATTATGTCTAAAGCCCCTTTCATACATACGAGCCTTCCCAGTAGATTCCATGCGCTCACTACCTTTTCCAGTTGAACATAAACTAAACTATTTCAATGCTGCTCTTGTTTGTGAAGTTACAAGATCCTTACATCCCGCCATATGTTTCAAAGGATGCAAAGTTCTAATGGAGACATGACAGGTGCGTGAGACTATACCATATATATCTGCCATATATCATACCTCCGTTTTATATGTATTTATCATCATATTTTTCGATCTAAAACGGAGGTCTGATATATGGCAGATATATATATATATATATATATATATATAGGGTATATAGCAGTCTCTGTGTGAGCCAAGACCCGGGTTGTAGCCAGTGTGAAAGGGAGCAACCAGGCAATTGCCGGCTAATTGGGTCATGTGTGAACGGTGAAAATGCCTGGCTGACACAGGTCGGGATTCCATGCAATTTACAGGGAACTATGTGTGAAAGGGGCTTAAGTGTTCCATTAGGGAGCAGATGTTACAGTGCAGGTACCCTCTCTACATTAACATCGAAGGTGCAAAGGTCAGAGACAGGCAGACAGTCAGACCGACAAACAGCATAGTAGTAGTAGTAAACAGACACTACATCTATAAGGAGATAATGCCCCCTGCTGGTTGCTGAGTGGATGACACTCACGATTGCCTCTGTGTTCAGCACTGTGTGATCCCCAGGCAGATTGTCTCATCCTTCATTGAGCAGGTACTGACAATGTGTCTCGTCCTTCATTCACCAGGTACTTGCAGTTGGAGGGCAAGAACGATAGTTACATATTTACAATTGAGACAGAATAAATCAACAATAAGAACCACTTTGATTTCATGTGCATGTCTAAAATAATCTGTCCTTCTGAGAAAACAATTATAGTAGCAGACACTGCATCTATAATAGTCTGCGTAGTTATGTACAGCTTATATTGTGCTATAGCACTTTAAGAGTATACATAACAGATATACAGTCATAGGCAGGACAGAAAACAAACGTACACGTCTTAGCCATAGAAATGAATAGAGATCACTATTCTGTAGTATCAAACAGGCATGACTCTGTCTACAGACAGACACTGGACCCAGTTACTCTGGAGCTGGAGCTGGTTCTGGATCTAGTGCTGTAGCCATCAACTTCCCTCCTCACTCCCAGATTTAGTCCATAGCTTCTGAGTTCAGATGTACCGATCGGCACTGTTTTAAGGTCCAAATTTCAAGATCAGACTTCATCTAGTCCTATGGTCCAGATAGAGGTTTAGTCCAGAGGTTTCCACTTAGTTCTCTGCGCCGGAGATGAGCTTGGTTCACAAAATCCAGAGCAAAATCAAGTTTAAGTTGAGGTCCAGAACTGGTGCTTAGTCCTCATGCCTAGATCTTGGAGAGGATCATGGTCTCGTCCTTATCAAGTGCTCAGATCCAGATCTTGGGGAAGACCATGTTCTAGTCTTCAGGTCCAGATCTTGTTCAGGACCATGGTCACGTCTTCAGGTCCAGATCTCTGTGGGGACCATGGCCTCTTTGGTTCCAACAGAGGGCATGAGGTTCTCTTCAGACAGGAAGTCCAGAGGGAACTGGACCAGGAATCCCCTGATCCTCCTGAGCTCCTCCTGGGCTCTAACCGGGTCAGACTGGGCCAGGCCTGGTTTAGAGTGGTACTGCTCCAGCTCTGCCATGTTACGCACCAGGGAGGTTGGCAAGCAACGGAATACCTGCAACACAACATAGAGGGTTACACACATCAAAACAATGCAAAAAAGAGATGTTGTCAAAAATTACTATACTTACTATACTCACTATACTATACTTCTATGATAAAATGTATTTGGTGCTCTCTGTAAGTAATGGGACAGTGAAGCATTTTTCTTCTTTTGGCTCTACACTCCAAAAGTTGGACTTTGAATCAAACAATTAAAGTAGAGTAAAGCTTTTATTTGATGGTATTTGTCTATATATTGGTTTCAGCATTCAGAAATTCCAACACTTTTTATGCATAGTCCCCCTTTTTCAAGGTACCCAAAAGTGATGGGACAATTGGCTTGTCAGGTGTTTCTGGTTCGTCGGTGTGTTTCGTCACATAATTTGTGCAGTCATAAAAGAGCTCTCCATGTCTAGTATTTATTCTAGTCTTTGCGTTTGCCTTTGGAGTCTGCTATTGGTGTCTGTCAACATGAGGACCAAAGAGGTTTCAATGAAAGTTTGATCTCTCAATTTACTCAATCTATCCCATCACTTTTGGCTACCCTGAAATAGGGGGACTATGCATAACATCCTTGGAACTGCTAAATGGTGAAACCAATATGTCCACAAATACTATCAAATAAAAGCTAAGAATCTCAACTATAACCTCATAGTAAATGTTTGATTTCAAAACATAGTATAGAGCCAAAAGAATAAATAATGCTTCACTGTCCCATTCCTCACACAGAGCACTGTATTTTAAATGTTATTTTTGGTGTAAAGTACTGTAAACAATATGTACACAATGTACACGATGCAATCACAGTATTTACTACTAATAATGTATGTATGTGAGTATTTGTTTGTGAGTATTTGTAGGGCACATCTCTTTACACACTTTCTCGTAGATGGTGGCATTGCG
>NC_137674.1:38103455-38115955 GCF_963989245.1 Nansenia antarctica
AGGGTCAGGGAAAATCATTACCTCAGTTTCAGAGGAAAATTATCACCTACTGCCAAATATTGCCACCCATTCTCTTCCTGTGTGTGTGTGTGTGTGTGTGTGTGTGTTTGTGTGAGCACATTCGTGTGTCTCACCATCAAAAGGTTTCTCCAGCTGTATCCAGTCCTTGTAGACAAAGTTGCAGTAGTCTTTTCCGTGCCAGAACCGAGTGTTCCCCTGTAACTCTCCCACACCAGTCTGAAGGCTCCCCACCGAACCACTGCCTAAACACATACACCCACACACACCCACACACACACACACCCACACACACACACACACACACACACACACACACACACACACACAGAGAGGAGTTTGAGCAGACAAAACATCTATATGCAACAAATGCCCTTTATGAGTTGGTCGGCAATCAATTCAACATACTGCATGTCATCAACCCTTCAGCTGTCTGTGGCCATGATTGTGTCAATCTGGGATTCAAAACAACAACCAAGAGGTCATCTCGTCACTTTTTGGAGAAATGGTGCCAGTCTCAAATTCATAGATAGACCTGATGCACTGATGATCCTTTGAGATTGAGATATCAACATGGTAGTTGTATCCACGTTTTGAAGCTGTACAGTGTTTGTTTATAATGTGGGGACATTTAATGTTGATGTCGATGTCGATGCTGACCTGTGCTGTCCAGGCTGCTGATGCTGTCGGCTTGATGGAGGGTGCGTCTATGCAAGTGTCTGTACAGACTGAACCGGGCCTTCCGGGTTCGACCCATCCCCTTCAGCTTGGGCAGGTCCACCGGGTCGCCCGACGACGACACGCCCTGCCCGTTTCTCTGGGCAACGCTGTCCGTGGAAGACACACCCTTACCGGGAGGAGTGTTTGCGTAGCCAGCCTGATGAGAAGAATGAGAGAAATTGAGAGATAGAGGTGGAGTGAATAGGGGTTTGGATAAAGAAAGAGAGAGAGAGAACGAGAAAAAGAGAGTGTTTGTGTGTGTGTATGTGTGTGTGTATGTCTGTGTGTGTGTGTGTGTGTGTGTGTGTGTGTGTGTGTGTGTGTGTGTGTCTGACCTGTTCCAGGGCTACAGAGCGTGTCACGCTTCCTACATCTGTCAGGCGGTGTTCTCGGTCGTCCCAGCGACCGTATGCCAAATCAATCCCACCCACAAAGGCCACTGATTGGTCAATTACTACGATCTTCTCGTGATGCGCCCACAGGTAGACAGAGGACGAGACATGATCAGGGTGACGCATCACCTGTAAAACACACACACGCACTAACCATTATACACACACTCTATACATACCAACCACAAAATATACATACAGAGACACTTTGTACACTAAACACAGAGTAAACACACATAAGCATGCACACGCACACGCACACACTCACACACACACACACACGCACACACACACACACACACACACCAGGTGGCCTCAGGTGAGAGCAATGCGCTACCTTGACGTTAGGGTGCAGGTGCATGAGTGTCCTCTTGCTGTACTCACTGTTGATGCCCAGGGCTAGCTCCACCTCCTTATACAGCATGATAAACACACGCACACCTTGTTGCTGTAGGGAGAGAGAGAGAGAGAGAGAGAGAGAGAGATAGAGAGAGAGAGAGAGAGAGAGGCGGTGGGGGGGGAGAGTGAGGGAGAGAGAGAGAGAGAGTTTACCAATGTACAATCAACTATATACTATAAACTATACACAACTATGCACCACTTCCTAAAAACAACACCCCATCACTTCTCTTAGCCAGTGGTGAATCCTGAGACCAGAGTTGGCCCCTATTAGCCATCCTATTAGCCATCCTATTAGCCATCCTATTAGCCATCCTATTAGCCATCCTATCAGCCATCCAACTCACTGCCCCCTATCAACCATCCTATCAGCCATCCAACTCACTGCCTTGCGTTTGAGGATGCAGTCCAGCCTCCATTTGTTCCCCTCCACCACAGGCCTCTTCAGAAAGATCTCTGGACTCAGCCTAGTGGACACACACACACACACACACACACACACACACACACACATAGACAGAGAAAGATAAGACATATCACGATGACAAGAAGGCGATATAACACAGAAGTACAGTGTAGCACAATCTTCATCATCATACACAAGACTAATGTTGCATATGAATGACCACTTCTCTACTGCAGTAGAGATGGGGTGCCAGTAGAGAGCGTGTGTAGGCTACAGCACAAAGCACATGTCGCTCATGGCCTCCTTGTTAACCCAATAGCACATCTACAATGCCATGGCCTCAGGTTACAGGGCCTGACACCTCATTGGTTAAAAGTGTAAGGCTATTGAGGGGTCCGTTGAGATCAAAAGGGACCTGAAGCTTATAAATACCCACACAGGTGGTTCAATGGGGATGGACTGTTATAATCACATGTCACAACACATCACGTCTGAGGTAATTATTACAGGATAAATATTTGAGGTTTGAATCTCAAATGATGCCCACCATTATAGTCCACTAGGTTTGACCAGGGTTCTGTCGGGCTGCAATAGGGTGTCATCGCAGACCCAGCCTTAGGGGCTTTACACACTGAAGGGCCACACTAAATCGCACTGTGCTGGCTCAGGCAGTTTCTTTTCACAGTGTCCTCTTCAGCAACGTTGATTGATGTGTAGCCCAGTGCAGTGCAGTACAGTACAACTGTAACTCGAAATATTAACTCTTCACATAAACCTATGGAGCAACTTCTTTGTTACACTGAAAGTGGTGTGGTTAAACCAGTTCAAGAGAGAGATTCTCTAAGCATGTGGTAGTATTATTTGAGAGTAGCCATGGTGTTTAGGGGCTGTAACTGTCTATTTTCATCTGCCATTTTCCCCCTGTAATAAGGGAAGCTGTCCAACCAAGCTGTCCAACCAGCTCAGCTAGCTTAGGGCAGAACATGTGAAGCAGGGGAGGCTGGTGGAGGTAGAAATCGGAGGATGGGCTCATTGTAACATATGGAATGGAATGAGGATTGGTATCAAACACACGTTGAACTTGAGTTCAGAGCTGTTATCACGTCAGCTTTCCGAAGAGCTGAACTCATGTGTCTGATACCATTCCTCATTCCATTCCATGCATTACAATCAGCCCGTCCTCTGATGTTTGCCTCCACCAGCCTCCCCTGAGGGTTAGTGTCCCACTTTCAGGCTAAAGTCTAATATTTGTTCAGCTCTGGAAAGCTGACATGATAACATCTCTCAACTCATGTTCAAAGTGAAATACCACTCACACACACACACACACACACTCACACACACACACACACACACACACACAACCCCCCCCACACACACACACACCAAACACATACTTTAAACTCATACCTTACCATACCGTACCAAACCAAACACACACACTTACCAAACACACATGTACAGGGATTCACACATACACGTGCAATGACAACTCATGTTCAAATTGAAATACCACACACACACACACACACACACACACACACACAGACACACACACACACACACACACACATACACACCATACTTTAAATTCATACCAAAACATGTACAGGCATTCACAGACAAGTGCAGTGACACACACATCCCACTGAGTGACCAGGTTATTGTATACTCCTCGCTGATGACTCTTTTTTGGCATGAGACTGAAGTGAAATATGACACCAGAGAGGTAACAGAGACCAGAAAGGAAATGAGAGAGAGAGAAAGAGAGAGAGAGAGAGAGAGAGAGAGAGAGAGAGAGAGAGAGAGAGACAGAGAGAGAGAGAGAGAGAGAGAGAGAGAGAGAGAGAGCGAGAACGGTGGTGGTGGTGGGGGGGGGCAACTTACTGTAATTGTCTGGCCACTCTCTAGTGATGGGATGATCTGTCTGCCTGTCTGTTTGTCTGTCTGACTGACTACAAATGCCACACACACACACACACACACACACACACACACACACACACACACGCACACACATACCCACCCACACACACACCAACCCACCCACCCACCCACCCACACACACACACACACACACACACACACACACACACACACTCACCACCAGTCTGTGATGAAGATCTCCTCTCTGGCCTCCTCCAGAGCGTCTGCTACATCCTCCATGTAGGTCTTCCCATTCACATACCTGCAGTACAGACACCACAGTCACCCGAGAGGACCATGGATAACACTGATACACACTAAATACAAGTCCTGTAGAGTACCAGTGGAGGTTGGTGAAGGAAGAAATCGGAGGACGGGCTCATTGTCATGTATAGAACGAGAAATGTTTTCTCTGTGTTACTCACGTGATACTATTCCTTATTCCATTCCATGGATGGCAATGAGGCCGTCCTCCAAATTCTACCTCCCCTAGCCTCCCCTGGTGTACACACTGATACTGTTTGTGCTTTGTGTTCAAGTGTCCCAGTGCCTTGCTGTGAACCTGTAGTGTAGGGTATACTGTAGCTCAATGCTAAAGGATTTACTAGCATGTAATTAAACAATTTAACTGGTACATACTGTATCAGTCTTGGGTAAACATTGTATTTGAAATGATTTCAAATACTTATCTGTGCTTGATTGAGTATGCCTGGTGCAATGGGACAAATGGAATCGTTGCAAAAAGTGCAAACTCCACCCATCTGGCACTCTTGACAGACTCAAGCGAACGGAAAATACTATTTTGACCCAGATCTGGTACATCCAACCAAAAACACCCATATGATTCCCAATGGTTAATATATTATTATTATAATAGTATATAATACTAAGAGCATATTTCGGCCTACATGTTATTTATGTTCATTTTCTAATATTCATTTTGAATTATTCCCTATTGAATGTTAGATAGATTTTTCGTTGTGGTCATTTGTGGTTTAATTTGTGGATTAATTAATATTAGGGATATAAGGGAATAGGAGTGTCAGTGGGAGCAAATAGGTTTTCAACAGCAGTAGCACTGGATAATGCTGATCGCAATATGATTTTTTAGAAAATAAAAGAACATGTTTATTTTTATACATGCATCACTCAGCATGTTTGTTTGAACCTCTGACCCACGTAGAGGCAATTTGGATTTATTAAGAAGCCTCTGCAAGTATAAGTTACTATACTACAATATTACTGTAACTACACTACTGCTATAAGTTACTAATAATATTCTATTTAGTAATAGTAAAGTTACTATACTATTACTGTACCTACACTTCTGCTATATGTTACTATACTATTTCTAGAGAAAAAATAACGCACATCCTCCTGTCTTCGGTGCTGAGCTATAACTGACAGTGCAGTAATATTTAGTACAAAACAAGGTAGCACGCACTCACTTTTCGTTGCTCCAATTTTTATTTAGCAAGCAGCAAGTAAAAATAGACGTTTCGACCGTGAGGTCTTCTTCAGTAAGTACTGAAGCGTCTATTTTTACTTGCTGCTTGCTAAATAAAAATTGGAGCAACGAAAAGTGAGTGCGTGCTACCTTGTTTTGTACTATACTATTTCTATTCAGATTCAGATTCAAAATAAATGTCATTGTCATTGACAGAGTTCAAGTACAAAGACAACGAAACGCAGTTTGGCATCTGACCAATAGCGCATAGTGCAAAAGCCATAAAAGTATGGACAGATATGTACAGTGTGACATATACAAACAAGGGCGAAGATATGTACAGTTAAGATATATGCAGTATGATATGTACAGAACAAGGGCAATGGATATCAATCCAATATGAACAGTAAGGGTATGTATAGTGTGCAAAACATTGAGGTTGAAGTCCGGAGTGGTATGGGGGGAGGGTGTGTGTGCAATGTTCCTCCAGTTGGGCTGCCATACCATACTCTTATGCAGTTAGTCAGGATGCTCTCGGTGGTGAACCGGTAGAAATTGACCAGAATCCTGGGAGACAGCTGGGCTTTTTTCAGTCTCCTCAGGAAGTATAGATGCTTCTGCACCTTTTTGAACAGGATGGAGGAGTTGAGGGTCCAAGAGAGGTCCTCTGAGATGTGGACACCCAGGAACTTGAAGCTAGAAACAAGCTCCGCCTCCATCCCATTGATGGGGGTGTGTTGGCAGCGTCTGGTTTTCCTGAGTTCCTTGGTCTTCTTGGTGTTGAGGGCCAGGTTGTTGGCGGCACACCACCCCGTCAGGTGCTGAACCTCCTCCCTGTAGGCCAACTCGTCGTTGTTGTTTATCAGGCCTACCACCGTGGTGTCGTCTGTGAGCTTGATGATGGTATTGGAGCCGTGTACAGGCACGCAGTCGTGGGTGAAGAGGGAGTAGAGGAGAGGGCTCAGCACACCGCCCTGTGGTACACCGGTGTTCAGGGTCAGGGTGGAGGAGGTGTGGTTGTCAAGCCTTCCTGTTGGTCAGGAAGTCCAGGATCCAGTTACAGAAGGAGGTGCTGATGCCAAGGTCACTGACCTTGGTGACCAGCTTGGAGGGGATGATAGTGTTGAATGCTGAGCTGAAACCAATGAACAGCATCCTTACATAGGTGTTGTTTTTATCCAGGTGTGTCAGGGCGGAGTGTAGTGCCGTGGAGATGGCATCCTCCTCCGCTGTTCTTACGGTAAACAAATTGGTGGAAATCCAGTGGGGTGGTAGGAGGTCTTTAAGGTAACACAGGACCAAATTCTCGAAGCACTTCATGATTCTATTACTATAATCATGATAGACAGGTGTGATTACAGTAGAAGTCTGTTGTAAACATATTGTCCTTCACAAACAATAAAGGTTGATTCAAATCAACCAAATATAAACTACTACAAACTCACAGTTGAGAGTGGGAGCAACACACCGAATCAAAAACCAAACTGCCTCCTGACCCCACCTCTCCGTTTCCATAGTTACCATTTGGCAGGGATGTTCTCCTCCTCAGCTGCGAAGGATCCGAAGCGGTGTTCTCGGAGGAATGCTTTTCCATTTTTCCTCACGAACTCCTCTAAAGCTTGGCCCCACCATCGCGCATGTCTGTAGCTGTTGCACTTCAACACCAGGGTCCTACACACACACACACACACACACACACACACACACACACACACACACACACACACACACACACACACACAACCAAACACAGTTAAATCTCCAGCCTGACCCCACCAATGATCATATCTACAGCTTTTGCTCTTCGACAGCAAGGCCCCCCCCACCCCCCCCCCCACACACACACACACGCACACACACACATACCTAGAGAGGGTGTCGATGCGTACACCGTGTTTGGTCTCTGTATGTTTGGAGTCCATCTTGATACTGAACTCCTTGTCCACCAGCAGCACAAAGGAGATGGCCCCCGAGTCTGGCTTCATATAGAGGAGGAAGGAGTCCTTCACCACCAACCAGCTACAAACACACACACACACACACACACACACACGCACACAGCCAAACATGAACCCACCCACCCACACACACACACACACACACACACACACACACACACACACACACAGAAAAAGACAGAGGTCAGAGTGTGTGTGTGTGTGTGTGTGTGTGTGTGTGTGTGTGTGTGTGTGTGTGTGTGTGCGCGTGTGTGTGTGTGTGTGTGTGTGTGCAGTACCGTTTGGACCAGCGGTAGCAGACTTCACTATGACCACAGCAGTTGAGGCCTGGGATACGATGGCCTCCCGAGCGCTTATATATCATCCCTTCACTGTAATACACAAACACAGAAACACACACACACACACGCACACACACACACACACAAGAGAAGATTAGATTAGATTAGATTAGATTAGACTAGATTCAACGTTATTGTCAGTGCAGATTACAAGTACCAGACAACGAAATGCAGTTAAGCGTCTAACCAGAAGTGCAAATAATGATATAGTGCAAATACATGATATTGTAGACAAAATAGGATATGTACAGTTATGAAATGACAGTATGATAAATACAGTAGGTAGTAGGTTTATACAAGAGATGGATAACAATAAGCTATGTACAGTTAAGGTATTTACAGATGTATAATAAGTATACAAATTAGGTATGTGCAAATTATGTGCAGAAATATTGTATGTGCAACAGCAGTAGTGCAAGATGAAAACATTAAACTGTCTTTTTGTATTCTTTTTGTCTCATTGTTTCTCCTTCAACCAGTCTGTTGAATGTCTTCAAGGTGCTGATTGTAGCAGGAAAACTCACTATACAAAGATTTCCAAGAGAAATGCGCACACTGGAATGTCTTAGACGTACAGTAAGGTCGTTCTTGGTCATTCAAGTGTACGATTTCTCTTTGCAGTTGTGGGATGTGTGGGCTTTAAATAGCATGTATGTATGTATGTTGTTATACTAAAAGGAGGACCAGCAGAGTAAAATAGAGAAGTTCCTCACAGTCCTTTCGGTCCCAGGTCATGGATGAAGGACATCTGACTCACGTCAATAAACTCCATCTGAGGAGGGAGAGAGAGAGAAACACACCCAAGGACAAACAGCAGTTTAACACAACATATGTAAAAAAAAAAAATGGTAAAGAGGCTCAGTAAAGGCTGATACTGTAGCTACGTACGTGTGTGCGTGTATGCGTGTGCGTGCGTGTGTGTGTGTGTGTGTGTGTGTGTGTGTGTGTGTGTGCGCAAGCGTTCATGTGTGTGTGTGTGTGTGTGTGTGTGTGTGTGTGTGTGTGTGTGTGCTCACAGTGTGGTGGTATTTCCGGTACATTGCCATCCTCAGCAGCTTGTTCAAGTAGTCCTCCAGCTGTCTCTGTACAACAGAATGAGACAGATTTTACGACACACACTGTCACTAACCCCCTGTAACAACACCCACACGCACACACCCACACACACACACACCCCTACACAAACAAACGTACCCTCCTGCTGGAGACCTGTTCATCCCGTGCCAGCTCGTCCCTTCCCCCCCTCGGTAACGAGGGCATCTGCCTCACCTCACTCTTCCTCATACTCTTCCTCCTCACCGTGTGACTGAGGGAGAGAGGGGGAGGGAGATGAAATAAAGAGGGGTGACAAAGGGTGTGTGTGTGTGTGTGTGTGTGTGTGTGTGTGTGTGTACCTGCGGGAGGGTAGAGGGATCCTCATGAAGGTCTTGTAGCGCAGCAGCTCTCTGTGGAGCTCCATGAAGTGTTTCTCTTTCCTCTTCACCACCCAGGTGAACTCCCCATGCCTCAGCTCAATCTTGAACACTGCCGGCATCGTCTGCAGAGACAGGACAAGAATGTGTGTGTGTGTGTGTGTGTGTGTGTGTGTGTGTGTGCCGATTGCACTGAAGGTGGGAATAAAAACTGGCTGTCCCTGGAGTGCCGTGAACTTCATCTTAGCACTCAACCAATGGATGAAGTGGATTTACCAGTGCGCTCCTCTGCATGTCCGATCCCCAAATCCTGTGCAGGGATACGCGGACGACGTGCAGGTGTCATCACGACAGGAGGATGTCATCACCAAAATGCTGGCACGCACTGATGAGTTCCTCCAATGGTCAGGGCTGGAGGTGAAGCAAGCCAAGTGTGCCGTACTCCATGAGCGCCGCAGTGGAGGCAACCGCTGGTATAAGGCCAAGAACGACAAGCCCCCCACCTTTCTTGTAATGGGCCAACCCATCAGGGTGTATTCCCGCAATGAGACCTACCCATACCTTGGCCACAGGTTTAACATCGCTGGCGAGTGGAGCGAGCAGGTCGAGGAGCTCACTACAGAGTTTCTCCATCGTCTCCACCTGATTGACTTGTCCCCCCTCCCCATCCTCATGAAGCTCCAGGCTGTGAGAGAGGTGGCTCTGGCCAAAATCCAACACCTCTTCGCCAATGTGCACATCCCTCTCAAAGCACTGAGAGAGATGACGAACAGAACTGTCCAGCTGGTCAGAAAGTGGGTGGGCCTCAACACACACTCCACACGGGGCATGGTCTTTCTCCCATGTGGAGAGGGAGGGCTGGGAGTCCCCAATGTTGAGTGGGCCTACATAGCCACCAGGCTAGCCCACCTGCTCCACATGCTTAACAATGACGATGCCACCGTTAGAGAAATGGCCAGGGCCTCTCTCCTACTGGATCTACGCAGAAGGAAGATCCCCCTGGCCAGCGCACACCAGAACGACTTCCTCGGCTTCAGGAGGAAAGACTCTGGGAAACTGGATTCCCAGGCCAAGGGCTTCGGGGTCTGGTCTGACTGGCCGGATCTCAATGACCTCTGCAACCAGACTGGAGTTCAGCTAAGATGGACAGAACTTAACACACAGACTGAAGTCCCTGTCTCTGATGAGGTGATCACAGACCCCTGTGTGATTGTGAAGGCCGACATCACAACACCGCAGGAAGAGACTGTCGGACTGCACAGAGACTCTGCAAGGAGGGTTCTGCTCAGCTTGAAGCAGTCTGAGATCAGGCAGCACTGGTGTGGACTCAGACTACAGGGAAAGCTAGCCTGTTTGCAGTTCGCTGACCACTCAGTCTCACACTCAGTGTATAAGAACGTCGCTGTTGGTGAGGATGTTCTGAAATTCACCATCAAAGCAAGACTGCAGGTATTACCGACCAAGTACAATCTGTCCACCTGGTATCCCCACACTCACAGTCCATTCTGTTTAAACCATCAGGATTCACAACACCTAGAGTCCATTGCACACATAACAAATGGATGTAATGCATACAAACACCTGTACATAGCTCGTCATGACCGTATTGTGGACATTGTGTCTGATACAGTACAAAACATCTTACCATCTAGCGCAGTTATGTACAAGCATGCCAGAGTGTTACCAGAGTGGTTTGGTTTTGCCAATGATGTTTTTTCCAACATCCCAAATACACCTGATGTTGTCTTTGTTGACACCAGCCACAAGGAGGTGCTGATTGTAGAAGTAGGCTGCCCCTTTGACCTGTACATGGACCAGACTTTCCAGGACAAGTATATCAAATACCAACCACTACTTGGTACGATAACCAGCTTTGGGTACAAGTGCAAATTCAGCATACTTGTATTTGGAAGTCTGGGCCATCTATATAAATGCACCATGAGGGGTCTGAGAATTGCTGCAATGACTAAAAGAAAGGCCAAACAGGTTGCCAAATTTTGCTCTGTCTCAGCTATTATTGGCAGCTTGGCCGTGTGGAGAAGGAGGTGTTATGTGTATCCTTAAGTGTTCAGTGCTGCTTAGCCCCGAAATATTTGATTCCCTGTTTGTATAATATAATTTGTGGAACCAAATAAAGTATTCAAATGTGTGTGTGTGTGTGTGTGTGTGTGCGTGTGTGCGTGTATGCGTGCGTGTGTGTGTGCGTGTGTGTGTGTGTGTGTGTGCGCATGCGTTCATGTGTGTGTGTGCGCGCGTGTGTCTTTACCTTATTGACACTCCTCAGGTGGGTGCGGTTGAAGCGGTCCTGCGCCGTGTTAAACCTCTCCACCTCCATGATCCTGCAGGTGATGGGGACCGTGGGGAGGTAGACCTTGGCAGACGCCTCCTTAAAGCCCACCGTGGCGTAGACGGCCGTGAACAGCAGACGGCTCTCCCCTAGAGACACAGAGAGACCAGGAGCGATGTGTGAGAGACAGGGAGAGAGAGGGAGAGAATACAGGAACTACAGTGTACTGTATGTCCAGAGCTCTCTCTCTCTCTCACACTCACACACACACACACACACTCATGCACGCAGACACACACAGACACACACACACAGACACACACACACACACACACGCACACAGACACACACAGACACACACACGGGGACACACACACACACACACACACACACGCACGCAGACACACACATGTGCACACAGACACACACACACGTGCACACAGACACACACACACACCTATGATGCTAGGGTCGTAGTCTGCCTCCTCTCCGTCCCCCATGTCCAGCTCTCGGGTGTCGAGGCTCTCAACCAGGTCGGCCATGTTGATGCCGGGGCCGCGAGTGTCGGTAGTGTCAGAAGGGTCAGAGGTCACCAAGGTGAGATTGCTGCTGGTGGTGGTGGGCGGGACTTTACCCAGCATGCCTAGAAGTCAGCCCTCAAGAGCAGGGCACACCTGGAGAAGAGAGGGGGCGGAGGAGAGGAGAGGAAATAGGGCGAGGGGAGGAGAGGAGGAGAGAGAGAAACAGGGGAGGAGACAGAATGTGAGAGGTCAGGGCTTTGTGTGTCTCCCATGGCTGCAGGACTATCACTCCCGGGAGACCCAGAATAGAACAGCAGGTCATCCTCACACAGGAAGGGTTGGCTCAGGGTCAAGGGTCATGGGTACTGATACCTCACTGGCTAAGAGGGACACACGCTAGCATGCAGACACACACATACACTGCCATACACACAAGCACACTAAAGGTAGTAGACCTGTGATATCCTGTGTATGTAGCAAGCTAAAAATAAACAGAGTTTGACTTGGATTGCTTCACCATGACTGCAGCACAGATCCTTGACCTCTCACAGAACACACACACACACACACACACACACACACACACACACACACACACACACACACACATACAAGGTTACCATTTCCTTGCCTCAGGGTAGGGAATTGTGTACACTAGGTTCTACAGTGTGTG
>NC_137674.1:38128455-38143455 GCF_963989245.1 Nansenia antarctica
CCTGCGTTTCTTGGACATTGACGCAATTTAGATAAGAGTGCACGGGGGTTCTATTGAGGTTTCTCGGTAAAAAAAAAAAATATATATCTCCCTTTTACGCATCGGTGGACTCACATTTACCGTTACCTAGAGGACCGACGATGGGGAACGAACAGGGCGACAGCCACCACGAGGAGCCCCACACCCGGGGAGCCGTAACTGGCCCGTGAATGACCCGGCAGCAGCATGCACTTACTGCCCAACCGCTCCGAGTGCTTCTCCTTCAACTGCAGCTGGGAGGAGAGCGGGAACGGGTCCTACTGGGGGCTCGAGCCCCCGCTGAACTCCTTCCCCATCCCCGTGCTCACGGGCATCACCATCATCTGCGCGCTGCTGTTCCTTGTGGGGGTAACCGGTAACGTCATGACCATCCTGGTGGTCAGTAAATACCGGGACATGCGCACTACAACCAACCTCTATCTCTGCAGCATGGCGGTGTCTGACCTGTTGATCTTCATGTGTATGCCCCCTGACCTCTACCGCCTCTGGAAGTACAGACCCTGGCGCTTCGGCGACGCGCTCTGCAAGCTTTTCTATTTCGTCAGCGAGTCCTGCACCTACTCCACGATCCTCAACATCACCGCGCTCTCTGTGGAGAGGTACCTGGCCATCTGCTTCCCACTGCGCGCCAAAGCCCTGGTCACCAAGCGACGCGTCCGCGCGCTCATCCTCGTGCTGTGGGTCGTGTCCTTACTGAGCGCGGGGCCCGTCTTCGTGATGGTGGGAGTGGAGCGCGACGAGGCCGGGCCCGGTGAGATGGTGGCGGATCCGGACACCAGCGAGTGTAAGATGACGGAGTACGCCATCACGTCGGGTCTGCTGGGGTCCATGGTGTGGTTGAGCTCCATCTACTTCTTCCTGCCGGTGTTTTGTCTGACGGTGCTCTACAGCCTGATAGGCCGCCGCCTGTGGAAGAGACGCCGGGAGATCATTGGCCCCTGTGTGGCACACAGGGAAAAGAGTAACAGGCAGACCATCAAAATGTTGGGTAAGACAATTCATACATAGCGGTGAGTCTATAACTAACGCTGTGCAATCGTTTGTTTTCCGCACACTCCAGTGCGCATGTATTGTGTGTGACAAACGGTGGAAAGGCTGGGTAAATAAAACATTAAACGTTGTGTTTATATTTAAAACTAACATTGTACGCACGGTGCGTAATTGGATAGATCCACTTACATATCTTAACACAGTAGCCTACAGTATAAGGATGCCACCTACGTTGTTATAAAGCTTTACGCATTACTCCGGTATTCATGTGACACCTACAGTACATATTCCTCATAAAACAGTCTAAATCAATTGGCTAAAAGTGCATTGTATTTCAGTATGAGTGTTGTTGATTAAATAAGAATAGGGCTTTGAGCAGCACTACACTCTTAGCCCTAGGTGACCAAGTGTGCAATGCACCAGACACCACCCTCTAAAACTCCATTCTTTATTCAAATAATGTTACATTTGCTTAATATGGATTGTTTATGTGTATGTTTTGTCATTATTACACATTAGAAATGCAAGTGTTTAATTGTGGAGCTCACTTGCAGGAGGGATCTATACTGAGGACGGGAGTGGACCGCAGTATTCCCCCTTAACAATTTATCCTCTAGCCATTTCTCTCCCCTTATCTCTCTCTCTTTTTCGCTCCCACCCCCCTCCCCACCCCCACCCCTCTGTCTCTCCATCCAGTGATGGTGGTGTTTGCATTCGTGCTGTGCTGGCTGCCATTTCACGTGGGCCGCTACCTGCTGTCACGCTCCTCCGAGGTGGGCTCGCCTCTCTTCTCTCTGCTGTCAGAGTACTGCAACCTGGTCTCTGTAGTCCTCTTCTACCTGAGCGCCGCCATCAACCCCATCCTCTACAACACCATGTCCCGGAAGTACCGCAACGCCGCCGTGCGCCTCTTCGGCCTGACCGATCCCCAGCAGCCGCTGCCCAGGGGCAGGACCGCCAGCACGATGAAGGGAGAGGGCTCGCCCGCCTGGACCGAGTCCACCGTCAGCCTGTAGATGTAGCAGACGCCACTGAGGCGGCGTTGATAGTGGACCTCAAACAGGCAACCTGAATGCTAGCACACTATAGGACCCTGGGGGGGAGAAGGCAGCCTGGATGATCAAATCTGTATTGATGTCAACATATTTAAGATAAAAACAGGACTTTTGTTTTGTTGAGCACATTTCTCACACCGAACCTGGATGTTTTCGTTGCCTGCAATCGCCGTGCTGGACTGACCAAGGCTAATGTCAGTCTGGGATTGTGAATTTTGGGGGAAGTGGGCTGCCATACATCTCTTGTGCATTTCTTACCAGTGACAATGACTGTCATGGCTCAGACGATGGCATTGAAAGGACATGAATTAGATTTATTATAAGACATAAATAAGACAATGATAGAACATTTATGAGGCCCAAGGGATTCAATGTGCCATCACACCTTGAGCTGCAGTATTTGTTGTCCTTTTTGACCGCAACTGGATTTCAGCAAGTGCCACCAGCTATTCACCTCATACTGTATGCAACACATTCAAAAGCTTTTGAAAACTGACACATATGCATGTTGTACTGTAAAACACAGATCACACTTTCATGCACACACACACACACACACACACACACACACACACACACACACACACACACACTCACACTCACACTCACACACAAAAACATTACGACTGCCTTATAAAGTAAACCGTATTCTGGATGACAAAGAAAGCACTGTAGAACCTGTGGCACTGATCTGTACCCATGACAGAGGGGCAGAGGTGCGTGTGTACTGTAAATGTATGTGTGAGAGAGAGTGCAGCGTGTGTTCTATATATATGCGTGTCTATGAGTGTGTGCACATGTGTGTGCATGTCTCACGTTTGTGTGTGTGTGTGTGTGTGTGTGTGTGTGTGTGTGTGTGTGTGTGCGCGTGCGTATGCGTATGCGTGTGTGTGAACGTGTGCATATGTCTCTGATGACAGAGGAAGAAATGTATTCTATTTTGAACTCTATTGCCTTGAATCTGCTCTCCCATGCCTTGGCAATGCACGGCCCTGTTGTGTTATTTTAAAATGGTGTTACGCCAGCCTTAACCTGTAAATAGCAGCTTAGTAACGCCGCACTCTCATTGGTTTAATCTGTAAATACAGCCAAAGCAACCGCCATTATGACTACAAACATGGACTACGAACATGGCCCCTCAGCTCAGAAGAATGTAACTCTGTTACTGTATGTATCTATGACTGTACACACTGATGTAACACTTGTATTTACGAATGTACAAGTATGTATACTGGATTAAAACATGATGTAAATACTGGTTAATATCTCCCCAGCCTGATCTCATCAATCATTTTGTACAATATCATAAATAACACAATGTCAGCGAAAGATGAAGATAAAGATCAGAGTGGGCAGTCAGAAAACTTAACAATTTTACAAAGCAGGCAACAACAACTGATTTGTGAACTGTTAGGAATATATTTTTAAAAAAGAATACTTTGGTAGGCGGTAGGTTGGGGGTGGCGGAGGTTGTATAACCAAGGCTTTTTAGTCTGTTTCTTTTTTTCGTTTGCTAATACTTTCCCCTGACAACTTACCCTAACCCTAAACGTCCGAAAACAATGGCTAACCCTAAGCTTTACTCCAACCCTAACCTTAACCACTCAAAGTTAACACCTAATATTGCCTAACCACCACACAAGTTGTTGCTCATGTGCTTTGTGGAAACAGCAAATATTAAGCTGTGCTTATGTGCTTCTGAGTTTACACGTAAACATCTGTACGTATTCTAGGTACGTTACTTTACATACGATATCATAGGAATGGTTGATGAGATCACGATGATCTCCCTGGGGGCAGGTCTGTGTGGATCTGCTGGGAAATACTGTATGTGTGTGACTATGGTCTCGTAACAGTAAAACGTTTGGAAAACACTTACCACCTCTTCTCTTTCTTATGAGAATATCATAAGTATGTGTGTTTTAAACAATCAAGCACAGTACACACTGTCATACATATACACACACACACACACACACACACACACACACACACACACACACACCATCACTCAGAGGCTCTCTGAAAGGCTGCAGTATTACTGAGAGGATGCATGTCTCCATTTAACCCTCTGTCTGGTCACACACACACTTGGTGACAGACCTCCCAGGCAGGCTCAAAGCCATCTGTCTCCATGTTATACACCCAAAAGGCACTATCTTCCCCATCTCTGCCCCCCCCATATGAGTTGAGCCAGACAGAGAGCAGAAGATCTTCCCCCTACCAAATGAGTTTTGAAAGAGGGATTGATATTTTATAGGAGCGAGGATAAGGAACGAATGAGTCATGAAGTGAGAGGAGTGATTGAGGGAGCACAGAGAAAAAGTGAGATTGAAAGAGAGAGAGAATGCAGATAGAGGCGGAACAGTACAGTCCTCCTCGCTCTCGGAGACAGCACTGAGAGAAATGCTTTTCTGTGATTTACTCGGTTCTGTTATACGGCGAGATGCTACTGCTAGGTAGTAAATCTAAAACTACAGCTGGCTTCACACACATGCACACGCACACGCACACGCACATGCACGTACACACACACACACACACACACACACACACACACACACACACACACACAGTTGTCCTGAGACAATGGAGAGAGGGAAAGAAAGGAAGCGGGATCGATGGCAATGTTCTCGCACAAATCACAGAGTGAGGAAACGATTGTGCTTTTGTGCTCCTCTTCCCTCCACGGTCACTGACACTCTGAGAGCACATGGCAGGATGACACTGGCCATTAGGTATGGATTACTTGTTCTGATGAAGCCCCATCGGTCGAAGAAATTGGCTGTTTGATAAAAAATGCATACAGTAGAGTAGTAGATCAATTGAGCTTTTTGGTCCTTTTTCTTATTGACACAATGAATGTGTCTCATTACGTCCCCACAGCCAGACAGATTGTATGTATCTGAAGTGTACATTTCATCTATCAGAACAATACATGTGAGAATAATGGAAATCAAACCAAATACTTCTACAAATCATGACCTTAGCTGGCAGAACCCAGCTTGTATTGGTAATGATTGAGATTGTCGTGTAAAAGGTATTGATAATACGACCTCTCTGCGGATTATGGGCCTTCTCGCATCAGCGACTCCTCACTATAGTTAAAAGTAACTGCAAAGAGGTAGAAATGGTACTTCTGTTGTGTTACAGTTTTTTACGATTGCTAACTCACCATGTTCAATACTGAAACCACAGTTTCACAACTCTTCATACAGTCTGCATTCGTAACACTCATGTTGGCCAATGACTTCATTCATGTCTCAAAAGAAGCTCGTTCAACCACACACTGTCAACAATGTTCACTCAGAAGCATACACTGTCATTCATAACATTCTGACTTACAAAATACTAACAACAGGGAGCATTACATAGTTTGAATGATTTTCACAAGAATGAATATTTCATTATAAAAATGGTTTGATTTATAGTATTCATAGAGAGAATAGTTGACTGTAAAGTATTAGGCAACAAGAATGAATCAGAAACGCCACAATTTGCTTCTATCCTTTATTCTATCTTTTGCTTCTATCCTTTATATTCTATGTTTTATCCTTTTTTCCAGTAACTTTGCAGAAAGTAAGTTACGGTACATTTACTTCAAAGTACACTACATTTACTTGTGTAAAATGAAAAGTGAAAAATAAAGTGGAAGATGCAAAGTTCAAATAAAAAAGAAAAACAGAAATTCCAGGGCTACAATACAATAGCAATCACACCAAAAATGTCTCACTCCTGAGGATTTTGGTCCACCCTCTGGTCTGCATCTGGTCACATCTAATGTCTTCCCAGGCAATGCATCTAGTCTATTTCATTTCATTGTATATATTCTGCTACTGTAATATTTTCTAGACATTTCAATATGATTACTGCAAATAGTGAAAATACCACCGCTCATCCGTTATCAGACTTTGCTGAGGTTCTGGAACTGAAGAGTATCAATAGAGTGCAAAATAACAGCATCTGCACACTCAAACACTGTGCAAAAAAACTGTTTATTGCAAGCTTTCTGTCATATATGATAGGAATATGATTACTGCAAAATTGCACGAAATAATTCAGTTTTGAATGTGTTCTTCAGAGCTTTGAACACAGTATGTTAGCAATGAAAAAATCTGTTGCAAATACATAGTATTTTGCAAGTGGGGGAGTTTGAATGAGAGAAGTGTTATGGGTTTTGGAGAACGTGGTCATTGAATGCATTCTGTATGAAAGCAATGCACAAATCACAGAGAAAGAGTCACAAGTTTTGTTCACATGGGTTTCTGCTCTGCTGACTGTATGAAGAGTTGTGAAACTGTGGTTTCAGTATTGAACATGGTGAGTTAGCAATCGTAAAAAACTGTAAATCAAAGACACAAATGTGTTTACACACAGATTTAGGGCTCTATTTTAAAGGCCTAAAAAAAACAGGCGGCGCAAACGCTGGCGATGGGGGTGAGGTGAGAGAGTTAGGGGTGTGTCTGAAATATGAATGGTATTTAAGGCACTTGACCCACTCAATGCCGCGACCACGCCTCTTTTACCTCTACTCCACCTGATGGCAGACGAGGCAGCGCCATGGTCATTTCACCTGTTACTGTTGACACAAATTGCCAATACGCCTACGTTTGAACGTACGTCCATTTTGCGCCAGCTTAAAATAGAGCCCCTATTGTTTACTAGATCATCAAAAGATAGCCTTGCAGCTCTCCATGGCTGTCCCCACAGTGTCGTGCTCTAACTCAGACTCCAACACATCTCAACGCTCAGCTGTTACTGGCTACAATAAACACAGGAATTAAATCTCAATCCATTTATCTCCCCTCCCCAGTTTAATCAACAGTGTAAATTACCTGGTTATCCACCCATGTGACTGCTTTTAGCCCTTACCAGCTGTTCTTTCCCCTTTGTGTTGTGATGCTCTGTTGCCCTCTATCCATGCTGTCTGTTGGAAATATGGCTGTTTCTATTTGGAGTTCTTAAGAGCTGTCTGCATTGCCTGTAATGTCACTTGTCTTTCTTTTCTGCGCCTTGCTCCTTCTTGGGCAGGTGGTGGTGAGAATATGTTCCCATTGACTTACCTGGTTAAATAAAGGAAACATACATAAATAAAGGCAAAATCAGAGCGTAAAGCAGTGTATGCTACTGATGTATGAATATGCAATCAAACATGACACACAAAATTAAGAGATTTCAGTCAATGTCAGAAAAAATTAAAACATTTATTGGGCATAAATATATTATATATACGCTACCGATACAGTTACGTCTTACATACATAGGGTATTATTTGCAAAAATCTATACATTAAAATTGATATGGCAGTTTCTTTTATATAATGCATATGAAATTGTCTAACATTTACAATACAAGAAGAAATGTATGATTTTTCTCTTTTTTTTTCAAATCGTAGACCATGACAACCTTGGAATGTTTGTTTTAAACTGTGAGGTAAAAATATGTTTGTTGTTTTTTTTGTTTCAGACTTAAAAAATAGTTAAATACATGTGAATCTTGTGAACGTTTATCAATCGCCAATCTCTCAAAGTCAAAATCTGTACTTTTCTGTCAAACGTAAAAACAAACAAACAAAAATTAGAAAAAAAAAACTTGAACCAATCAGAAGGCACAGACGCTGGGTTGCTGGGACGCTGGGATGAGCGGAACTCAAATGGCCCAACAACTCACCAGCATCAAAACACACAGGGAGTACCCAGCCCACACATATAGCCACTGGGCAAACATTGGGCAAATGACTGGTAATATCACTGGCCTAAACTTGGCCTAACATTGGGCCTTTCCCTAACCTAGCATTAGGCATTATTTGTCAATACTTGGCTCTTCAGGGGTTTGGAGGAGAATCCACATAACATCACGGACAAGAGGGACACATCAGACATCTTTCTGCCAACTGCCACAGGCTAGGTCGACACACCATGATCAACATCTTAAATGACAGGTTAAATGGCTGGTTTCACAGACAAGGTATTTACATTGAAACTGTGATTTAGTCCAGTAATAGGCTTAAGCCTTGTCTGTGAAAGCGGCCCCATATTCCCTAGTGCACCAGTTCTGAGCAGAGCCACAGGTGTAGTAGCAGACTCAATAGGGAATAGCTGTCATATGAGACACAGCCCATGCTGCGGTGATACCAACGCCACTGTGATGCTACTGGCAGCAAGGCTGCTGAGGGTAACAGACTGCGCTGACAGTTCGGTGTTCTGGAATAAAAAAGAGGAACCTGCTGGCTAAAAGAAGCACTGCAGTTCTCTCACGATACATGATCTCATAAAGACTAATGCTTGGCTTTAAAAAAGTGCTTCATTTCTGTTAGTCGTATTTTCTTTATTACCATCATACTATAACTCTATATATCTCTGTAATATCATTTCTTAGCAAAATACTGGATACAAATAATCACTACTGCTATACGACGGCGACAAGCCTGGAAAAAAGAAATCATCATCATCCGCCTGAAATCATGATTTGATTGTTTTTGTCTTTTTAACCTTTCAGTGTGAAATCACGAGTGTGTTAAAAACTCTCCTTAAAAGGGGCTACACATTTAACAAATGGCACATTTCGCTTTACAAAAAACCCCCATCAAAAATGATAAAAAGATAATATGAAAAAAAGAAGCATAATCACAGATCAAGTTAATGTTTTTCCTTTTTGAGAGAATAATAATAGTAATGCTGTGTAGTCACAGAGGAACAGATCACAGAACCCTTTAGATAAAAAGAGAGAGTAACATCGAGTGGACACAAGCCTCCGCTTTGGCAATAACAGTATGATATCATAAGCTTCATTATAACACTAGTCAGCAAAAATGCCAAAGGTAGCTACTTATATCCCATTACAGACACCTTAACCTGACCCTAGCGGCTTGCTACATCTCTCTATGCATACAGAAACAGACGTCCGACCGGTCTCCCAGCGCCGCCTGAGACAAGGAGATGAAAAGGCATTTGGTTACATGTATAAAAAAAAAAGAAAGAAAAAAAAAAGAAAAAAATGCTGATACTGACATATACTGAGCTACAGGTTCCCAAAAACTGTAAGAAAATACTTAAAGGGTTACTGAGATTAGGAATGCTGGCCTTGATCACACATCTAATAAACATCCATAAAAACAAAACAGAAACAATAACATGCTACAAGGAAGGAAAAAAAAAATTAGTACATAACTACACTTGTCTCTTAATCTTTTTTTTTTAAACAATAAATAAATGAAGATTGCACTGTAATTGGCATGTAAAGTACTGTATGCAAATATATAGTATAAATAAACCTAGAGAAGAACTCTACCTTGACTTTCCCATCAACTTTGGCAAAGGTATTTGAGCTAGTAAACCACTCTGCTTACTGACACAAGCAAGGCACAGCTTAGAGAGGACATGATACAGCATAAACATGAGAGGGGGGGGGGAGAAATGGAGGAAGAGAGATAGAGAGATGAGGAAAAAGATATAAAGAAAGATAGAGGAGAGTGAGAGGCTACCATGGTGACGACAGCGACATGTGACTATGGGATCGATCTCCCCTCTGTAAGGCCGCCATGTCCCTGAGGTACATTACAGACTGCCAATCAAAGCACAGGGGCACTGATAAACCCCCCCCCCCCCCCATTTGAGGGAGAACGTCAATAGCAGGCAGGTCAGGGTAGCTCTTTGGATCAGTGGGGTATTCTGTTGGGCTGTACTGTACCTTGGGTCTGTTTGGGTTGGTTTGGGGGGGGGAGTCGTAGGGTGCGTCTGTGTGTGTGTGTGTGTGTGTGTGTGGGGGGGGGGGGGGGGTCGTAGGGTGAATCAGGGTGGCTGGTTAAGCTCTGCTCTGTTCTGTTCTAATTGGGGGGTGTTTGGCATAATGATCATTGATAGTGATGAGACACACCTCAGCGAATATATCTGCCTGAGGAGAGATGAAAGACTGGAGACTTCACTACTGCTGTGACAACATGTCAATAAAGCACCTTTAGAGAGAGAGAGAGAGAGAGAGAGAGAGAGAGAGAGAGAGAGAGACAGATGGAGAGATGAAGAGATGTGGGGAGGAAGAGAGAGAGAGAGAGATGAGGAGAGGAAGATAGATAGTGAGATGATGAGAGAGAGAGAAAAGGGCAGGAATGGAGGGAAGAGCTGTAAAGTGGCCAGAGGAGGAAAAAGAAAGATAGCTACAGGGAGAGAGGGGGAGAGGAGAACAGAAGAGCCCTATGATGTGGCTATCGATTCCCAGACAGGAGCTAGCAGGAGAAACTAACAGCTTCACACCAGCACTGCGCTGGACAAAAAGCTCACTCAACGCTAATCTCTAGTCGCTAATGCTTTCCTGGTCAACAACACACACCTCTACGAGCTCGGCGATCACCTATCTGATAGCGTGGCTACAGCATCCGGTCCTACGGGACTATAGGTGGTGAAGGCAACATCACCCAATCAAATGCCCGTCCCTGCTTCCCCCACTCTGCTATTTGCAGCCAATCGCAAACCGAGCCCTGCTTCCCCTGTTAGCGAAAGATAAAAAAGTTGTCCCTTAAGGCCTGATCTAAGGTCAGTTTTAGTCCCCCCCCCCTCCACCCTATAGGGTTAATGTCAGGATTGGGGGGGCAGAGTAATCTGTTCCTAGATCTGTGCCCAAGGACAAGATGGACCAGGGGCATTGGCTACTGAACTGACCTCAGACCTGTACATGAGCACCGAGAGTCGACTCCTCCCTTTCACACTGTACTTCAAACCCTACATCACTTTATATTACATAGCCTTTATAGCATCATAGATATTTGATATAATGTATATATTAGATTACTGGTTCCATTCTTTTCTTAGATATAAAAATCACAGGATAGCAGCATCTTACACCACGCGTGGATTGCATCGCTTTGGTAGCTGAATGATAAAAAAAGAAGGCAGAAGAGATCAATGGGATTGATTTTCAAAGAGTACTGTGATCCTAAAAGACATTGCACAGGCGTGTATTATCTCAGTTTTTTGTATATATGTGTGTGTGTGTGTGTGTGTGTGTGTGTTTGTGTGTGTGTGTGTGTGTGTGTGTGTGTGCGAGAGGATGCATGCAGGTGTGTATGTGTGTGTGTGTGTGTGTGTGTGTGTGTGTGTGTGTGTGTGTGTACGCGCGCGCACATACGTGTGCGTGCATGTGTGCGAGAGCAGGTAAAAAAAGATTGCATGGTTTTGACCCACGGTAGAGAGGGAACTGATGGATACATGGCAAAAGCTTCGAGGTCTACATTGGAATATGGCTGAATGACAAAATGACTGCAGCAAAAAAAAGAAAGAAAATGCAAATAAAACATAGAAACAAAAGTAAGGCAATGACTGTTTCAAGAAGAATACACTTTCTCTAATCGAATACGTATGTTTAAAAAGATACAGAATAAAAAACATGCAAGTCAGTATTGACGAGCAACTGCTTTGCTCACAGCTATTTAAGGCTTGATAATCAGTTTGCTTTCCCGACCGAGATGCAGCTATGACAAGGCTTCCCTCGACATTTATCCGTTACGATAAGAAATAGAGGAAAGAAAAACAAAAAAAAACATGAAAAACTACAACAACAGAAGAGACTGATCAAAATAAAAAGAAGAAACGGAGATAACAGAGAGATGGAGACGGAGGAGGAGGAGGAGGAGGAGGAAGAAAAGAGACGAGGAAAGCCTGAATATATACTTGGACTACAATGCGCGTACGTAGCGTTAGAAGGTACTTCTCAAGTGTTTAGTTTTGTTTATTTCTTTCTTTACTTTTTTTGATTTATTTGTCGCTCTCTTTTTCGTTTCTCTTTCTATCCTGTCGTTTTTAAATTCCCTCACATGAAGAAAAAGTACTGTAATAGGTAGGCCATGAGGATGGAGAGACCGATGAACGCGCCGACCAACACTTTCGCGCGAAGCTCGTCGCTCCAGATCGGACCCGCCCTTTTGCTCGTCTCCAAGGCGCTCATCTCCCCAGGCGACGCTGTCTCCTGGCGACGCAGCGTGAACAGAGAGGAGGGGCTCAGCGGCCCGCACAGTTCCTGGCACGTATCCTGGCAACAGCGACAGGCGCACACACGGAAACGGTAATCGGTGTTGCCCTGGAGACCGGAGATGGGGAACACGCCCTCCTCTCCTTTAAACACCTGGGGTGGGAGAGAGAGAATGAGAGAGAGGCAGAAGCAGAGAGAGAGAGAGATAATTAGTGGGAGGGCAACAACATTGATTGATCAGTGGGAATTGATCATCAGTGACAGCTCTGTGAAAGAAGCTGTTCTGTAGCCTGCTGGTACGGGACCTGAGGATCTCTTAGATGGTATCAAACAGACCGTGGCTGTTACTGGGTATTTGCACTTTATTAGCCTTCCGTCTAGCCCCCTGCTATGACTTGACCTCTCTCTCTCTCACACACACACACACACACACACACACACACACACCCACACACACACACACACACACACACACGCTCACACACTGAGGTATACAGTAGATAGCCTCGACTCCCAGGTCAAACACTGATGCACCACTCTAATTTTTTTCTCACATATGGCACAGATGGGATATATAACCTGTAGGTGTAAGCAGTAAAAAAGCGGAACCATCAACGTCATCAACGTTGGGTGACAAAGGGGCAGGATAAACAAAAATGTCACAACAAGATGGCGGCTACTTCACTGGAAACGAGGATAATATCTTCCACAACAGTATCTGAAATAAACAATTTTGTATGAAAAAAAACAAAAGACCTTTTCTAAACACGTTCTCTTACTAGCCAGCTGCTCTGTTAGTAGAATAGAAATGGCTTACTAAGTTTGCGTTCGCACGTGTGTGTGTGTTTGCTGAGCATATGAGGAAGATAGTCAGAATGATTTGATGATTTTTAATCAGACAGACACACTTTTGCAGAGACTGTCACTATCGTCGCCCCATGCTAGCTCTCTGTGTTTTACCTTTTGGGTGGTTTGGTAACCCTACATGACCTTCGTGACATTTCACACGTGACATTTCACATATGTACACAAACTCACTGAAGTATAAAAACACAGCTTGTAAAACACCACTAAAATGCTCGCTCGTAATGCCGCTTCTCTCTTCAAGTCTCCTCAGCTCTCCATTTATGTGCTTTGAATTACTGTAATAACCATATATGGGTAGTAGAAAGCGCAGCTTCTAGTATTTTTATATTTAGTATTTTTCTGCTTTCGATAGCAGATATAGTTTAGGAATTACGGTAATGAGACCAACGCATATAGTGCTGTCGGTTTTTAAGGGTTTAAGAGTACTAATGATTAGATTTAGATTACATTACATTTTCTCTCCTTCCTTCTTGCTAGTCTTCCCAGCCTATGACACACCCACTGATGATGTCATGGTTCTGGTTTTTGGTTCCTGCTCAGAACCACTATTTTCTGGTTCCAGCTTCCGAACCAACTTATTTTTGGTCTGAACACGTCGGCCAGTTAAAAATTAGGTTTGGGAACCGGAACCGGCATGAAAGCCCCATCTCCGAGTCTGTCTGGTAAAAGCCCTTTTAGTTCTTTTAAACACCATGAGGTCGGCAAGCAAGATCATCATCATCATAAAATGGAGTGTGTGTGTGTTATTATTATTAGTTTTTCACAGTCCCCCTGTTGCTACCAAAGTGCCTGCAGAGAAAGAGTGTGAGTGGGTGTGTGTGTGTGTATGTGTGTGTGTGTGTGTGTGTGTGTGTGTGTGTGTGTGTGTGTGTGTGTGTGTAGCTCACACTATCGACCCTGCGTGAAGGATCTAAAGAGGTTTCTGTCTTGTCTTCAAGGGCCACTTAAGAGCCTGGAACACCAACGTACGCCTCTGCTTCCTCCTCTCCGCTTTTCACCACCAACCAAACACTCCATCAAGCAACAGGTGGAAACCATCAAACGCACTTGCACACCCATGAGCACACACAGATGCAGACACACACAGAAACACACATATAGAAACACACACACACACAGAAACACACGCACACAGACAGACATCCACGCACACAGACAGACATCCACGCACACACGCACATACACACACACACACACACACACACACACACACACACACACACACACACACACACACTGCGTTTTCCCTCTTGGCACCGCTTCCCTGCAGCTGCTCTCTAACTCAATAACAGAGAGTAAAACAGTGCTGGATACAACTGCCTCTTTGTCGAAGCTCATCGGCCTGTAGATCTGTTATTCTGCAGCAATTGGGATTCCCAAAAGTTCTGTCGGTGTTAGGATGCATTTCTGACCAATTTACAAATATTTAGAATCTTATACAAATGACCTGTAAGCTCTGTACCATGGACTATTATTAACCGTGTGCCTGCTCTGAAAGCTTGTAACCTGAACTGGCCCTCAGCCAACTATTTAGGGACAAGGAACGTTGACCAACAGCCCTGTGGGGTACAGTGAGGCAGGTCAGGTAACTGGTTGCTATAGCAACTAGCCACATAATGAGTGTAAGAATGTAATAAACCTAGGATCTTAGGAAGATGTTGGGAAAGCTCTTGTTGGCTAAGGAGCCATATAAAGGTCAGCAACATTAGCAACTTGTCAGAAGAATATGATTTGTGATAGACAGGTGCCAGCATTGTCATCAATATCCTGTCTATAAGAGAGAACTGTTCAGAGAGAAGTGGCGTTCGTATCCTCACCTTTGAGATACGCACCCAGCGCTGTGTGGAATAAATCTTTCTTCAATTGTCCATCCTGAGCAAGACCTTTTAATTACCTTTTGAGTACCGACCTCGGCCACCTCATCACACATCATTACATCACACATCATTACAGTCGGCAACAAAAGATTTCAAATGTCAGTTGTTCCATAGCGGTGATTCTCACTAACGGCGTTCAATACCGCTTGATAAACACTGCTGGCACTGTACGATGGGTTAAATGCCATATCCCTCTGTGTGTGTGTGTGTGT
>NC_137674.1:38163150-38168150 GCF_963989245.1 Nansenia antarctica
GGATAGACAGACAGATGGCCAGACACACAGACAGACAGACAAATGGCCAGACAGACAGACAGACAGACAGATTATCAGACACACAGCCAGTGGACACAACATGCAGCCATCACATTAACAACATGCAGTATCACATTAACTGAATACCTAGAGGATGTGCTATATCCTCACCAACAAAATCTGAATACAAAAACATATTGTATCAGAAGACATAACTTTCTACCCTCCCACTGTCTGCAGATCTGCAAAAATCCACCGGACACCAACCATAGAGCAGAAGTGAGAAACGATCAGGCGGCAGGTGCGTGATCTGTGGTGGGAAGTGAGAGGTCGCGAGGGGTTAGATCAGCGGGGAGAGGGTTCGGGGCTACATGGGTTAGCCTGGGTTAGCTCTGCGGCGACGCTAGCTCCCTCGGCCCCATAGAGCCTCTGCTGCCCTTCCCCCGCTGGCAGACATGTAAACAAGAACGACTCCCCCACCCCCACTCTCCCCTCTCCACCCCCCCTCCACGCTATAGCCCTATACTTCCCAAACAACCCTTCAAAAAGCCAGCCGTCCATTCATAGGGTAGGGGGAGGGGGGAAGGGGGGTCGAGAAAGGGGCAGAGGGGGTGGGGGTTCTCATTCCCGCTAAATTGTCCCACATGGCTGAGCGTGCTTAGTTTAAACAAACACAGCCACTTCCTCTTCAATGCACACACACACACACACACACACACACACACACACACACACACACAAAAACACACTCACACATAAAAACACACACACACAAACGCACGCACACAATAAATTCTACATATGCAGTGCACACTGCTTTTACTCACATGCACACCCCAATAAACACCCAGACTAAAGTAAAAAAACACCACAAAGTACCACAGACTACGTCTTATTCACCCAGCACCTACTGTACTGGACCAACAGGTCCAATATCTGGAATATAACACAAACGGCCCCGAAGCCCCAACCTCTCTCCTCCAGCCAGAATACACTAGTCCCTCAGCGTGTGTGTGCCTGTGCATGTGTGTGTGTGTGTGTGTGTGTGTGTGTGTGTGTGTTTAACATTTGTCTTACTGATGTTTTGATCAGACTGTCTGAATGCAAACCAGGTCTGAGTGTTGGCTGGCTCCTCTCAGGGACTGACTGATCAAAGCAACCAGATTAGAGTTAGAATCTGCTGTGAGAGTTGTGTTTCTATCTGCCTGTTTGCCTGTTTGCCTGCATGTCTGTGTGTGTGTGTGTGTGTGTGTGTGTATGTGTGTGTCTCCACAGAGAGAGAGAGAGCCCGCGCATTCCTCCACCCAAGACACAACATTCCTCTGTGTGTGTGTGTGTGTGTGTGTGTGTGACTCCCAGCCCCTGCACACACACACACACACACGGACACACACACACACGCACACACACACGGACACAGACACACACACACACAAAAATAATAATGAATGTTGATTGGATCTATGCAGCACTTTTCCAAATGCTACAATCGTTCTACATCATAACGTGATTAATTTACCACCAATACACCACATCCACCTCTGCTATGCACTACAGCCATTTTGTACCAGACACCTCATCAGCTATGAATGCTGGAGTCTCCATGCCTTGAGTGCTAATTAAAACGCCAGCTAAACCCCCCCATCCACACACCAGACACACACACACACCACCCACTGAGTCTGCTTTCATGGTCCATAAAGCTGGTGATCTGGACATCACTCGTTGGTCTATGGGAATGGTGAGTAGGAGTGTTACCCCTTTCACACATACGAGCCTTCCCAGTAGATTCCATGGAATTTACCTGGTACGGTATATGTGTGAACGCGACTGGCCAGGGAAATTCAATCAGGCATTTTCCATGGTCGGGACCATGTATGATTCCATGGAATTTATAGGGAAGCCTTAGGTGTGAACAGAAGCCTGAACATTCCCAGATCCGGCACACAAAGGGATACGTATGTCTGACGCAAGACGTTTTCACATGGAACAAGTTAACCAATCACAGCGAGGAGTTTCTCACTTTGTACTTTTGGTTTGGTCCGCTGATGTTAAGGAGTTGGCTAGTTAACCCACGTCAAACATCAGCCAAAGTTGGGATAAATATCATTCCACAACTGGATACTACTTTTTTCCAATCATAGTTAGCTTTACTTACTTATCAAATGTACATTTTGTGATATAGACGCATTACCGAGCAGTGCACACACACCATCTCCTCCCACAGCTGTCCTGCATTGCGCAGTCAGCAGGGAGAGAGCCCGCAGCGCCGAGCGCATTAGAACTGCTCCAGACCCCGAATATCGCTACTACTAAATATAATTCCACAACTGGATACTACTTCATTTCCAATTATAGTTAACTATCTTACTTATGCCCACTTGATGCCCACCCCTAGTTTCCTCTATATGCATTTATTCGTGGCGGGCCGCCACAAATGAATTTTCTCCGCCACTAATTGATTCAGACAGTCCACTTTGATTCAGGCTGCGCAGAAAGGCAGCGAGTTATTATGACCGGAGAACTGAAAAAAAGCAGATTGAAGCTAGATTTAGGCCGCTTCCAGACCAACATTTCGTTACGATTTAGGGCGTAGTTATTTACAATATGTTACAATGTTGCAATTAACCTCGTCGTTTGTGTTCGCACTGCAATCGAGACTGAATCGCTCTCAACAGGCGCGCGCTTTCAAAACAGTTTTGTGATTGGTCCGAATTTAGCGGGACATTTGGATTTCTCTTTTAGCCCGTCGACAGTCCCTTTAATCCCGTATGCTAATCGAAAATGCAACATCATCAGCGACGACTGTGGGTTATTGCATTTACTGCTGTTCTCTGGTTCATGTTCTTATACCAGTGCTCAGTATAGAGTATTTTAAATGAACATTCGTAATGTATGTCTCTGATGTTCATGGTCAATTAAATCAGCCTATTTTGTGAAACAAATAATGTTCCTGCTAATGGGTTAACCGAGCATTCTCGCACCTAACGTGCAAGCACCTAGCTTCGAACTATTCATAGCAATATGTGCGGGGCAAAAATAATCTATTGCCTCTAAAATCACCACGAACAGAACGGCGGAGGTACGGGTAAGCAGGGCTCATGTTGGTGTCCTCAAAGGTAAGAGTTGGTTTTCTTTAACTCAGCTGATGCATTACCTTGCTGTTGTTGTTTACCGAATGCTCCATCTGACTGTCACACTGTGATTTTACTTGTGTAAACAGTTAATGAGTAACGTTAGCCGGTTTTGTGTGTGTACTCTCATGTAGGACTACTTCGTATTGATCTTTCTGTGTGTGTGTGTGTGTGTGTAATGCGCGTTCCGCATGTTCCGCTGCAGCTGTAGGATATATTGGTATTTGATCACCTTCTATATAAAATCACCTGCTCGGCTTTAATGACTTAACCGCTATTTAAGAAATTATAATTGTTGCCACCCTCTAGTTTTTGGTGAAACTACGTCTTTGTTTTGAGCGCCAGTGCGCGTTTTATGCGCACCACGCACGAAAGACAACCGCTCCGCCACTAATGTGAAAAATCCGGGAGGAAACACTGTCAGGTCTACTACGTTCCAGTTCTGCATCCAGTTGAATGCGTGATTCAAGTAGCTCGCGCAGACCCAGGATGTGTGAAAAGGCTCAACACGGCAATCGAAGGGCATTTAGCTCATGTGTGAACGGCAAAAAAATCACTGGCGGACCCGGGTTGGGATTCCATGTAATTTACAGGGTACTATGAGTGAAAGGGGCTTTAGTAACTGGTAACTTACTTAGTTAGTTAGTTAACTTAAAGTTAGTTGTGTGTGTTAGTGTAAGTAAGTAACGCATACGCCACACACACACACACACACACACACACACACACACACACACACACACACACACACACACAATACAGGGTGATTGAGAGTGACACTCCAGATAGAGGCTAGTAGTCCTGATTGGATCATTCCATGCTCAGAATGCCTGCTTTCCCTTAGGTCCTCTGCGGACCATTCCCACGGTGTGAGTCTGTGGGTGTTGGGGGGGGTGTGGCTGTGTATGTGTATGTATGCGAGTGTGTGTGTGGGGGTTTGTGTGTGTACATCCAGAAAGGCTGAAGTGGGACAAAAGGCAGGGCAGTGGTGTTAATCCGCTAGAATAATATGGAATTAGGCCCAAAATCGGAGAGAGGACACTTCAGAGAGGTGGGAATGGAACTCTCAAATACACACACACACACACACACACACACACACACACACACACACACACCCCTCCCCTCCCCCCTCAGCCTGAGGTCACAAGGTCACATTCCACCTCCTCAATCAGCCCACAGGATTTCACACACTGGGCCAGGGGTATGTGTGTGTGTGTGTGTGTGTGTGTGTGTGTGTGTCGGGGGGGGGGGGGGGTAGTGATTTGTGGGGGGTCCTGCTAGGGGGCAAGGCGAGGAGAAGGAAAAAGAAAAGAGGGACGAGAGTGGAGGGGAGAAACGACAGAGCTACGTCAGCACTGGGAAGGGAGGGGAGAAAGGAGGTGGAGGGTGGAGGGGAGGGATGTAAGTGTGTCTCCGTGCCCCCGAGGTTGGAGAGAGGCGGGTGAAGCGGGCTGCAGGGGAAAGCAATAAAACATGTGGTTTGGCATTTAAACAACTACTTCCTCCCTCAGTCCAACTCTTAGCTCTATCACAACACACACACACACACACACACAAACACGGGCACGCACAAATACATAGCCAGCAGCACAGCTACAATACGTACACACACATACAGCCAGCAACACATCAGCTACAGTATGTGCACACACTTGCCTTATACACTGGCACAAAGAAAGAGCCAGACACACCAAAGACAGACAGACAGACAGACAGACACAAACACAGGCATAAAACAGCCATTAACTGTCGGCGAAACTTTCCATGGGCCCGCCGGCGAGCTACGTTGACACGTCTAGCATGCTAATACAGGCACGTAACCTAATGTGTGTGTGTGTGTGTGTGTGTGTATGTGTGTATGTG
>NC_137674.1:38173150-38185650 GCF_963989245.1 Nansenia antarctica
CCTCTTCTCTCAGCCCTCTCTGCACCCAACTCCCGCTACAAACTGCAGATAAAGTTTACCAATACAATAGTGTTGTGGTCCGACACAATAACATTCACACACGGTGATCTTATAACATAAGCTTTGCAATAAAAAAGCGACATAGTGTAAATTCCAGTATTTCGTAACTCCTGGCATAACCCCTGTCTCAGCATCTTTCATTTCAAAAGTTTTTTCCTTCCATTATTAAAAATCTTCATCTCCGCACTTTCTAATACTAGGCCTATAATAACGGGGCTGCGTATTAACAGAGAGCGAGTCGCATAACAGCCGTGATTTGTTATATAAACAGGAGAAGAGAGAAAGCGCTTTCGTCTGTTGCGCACTCACTTCATCTGGAGTCTTCGGAGACAAAAACACATTCTTTAGCAAAGAAGAGAATAAACAGCCCCAAAAACAGTCGAAAAGCACGAGCAGAGGTCTCTCGATATGACCACAATACAAAGTATCAAGCTTAACTGCACAGTTTTAGACTTTCGATTGAGTTTCACGCCAAAATAAAATAAAAAAATATCCAAAAGTTTCGATTCACCCCCCTCCTGAGCAGTTTTCCTTTTTCCTCTGCTCCGGCCAACTAGCCCAGACTGCCGGCGTCAGCGCTCACACTCCAAACTAACACACTTCTAAAACTTTTTAACCAGCAAATTTGGGACCGTCATCTGTTCATATCGATACATTAGTCGTGTTACAAGTGTAAAAAGTGCAATAGAACTCACCTCGCTGCAATAAAATAATCTTCAAACAAGACGTGGCTGTGCGTTTTTTCCAGGGTCGGGTTTTTTGGCGATCCCCTGCCTGTCTACTGGCGCGGCGCGGCGCGTTCTGTGGGAGATTCCGCCATGTCAATCAAAACGCAGCGCACATGGAAGTGAAATCCCGCCCACTTTTACCGTAACACCGTCTACACTGCGCTTAGGAAAGCCAAAAAACAGTCTATACGGAAATAAACAGCATTTATGGATGTTCGGATATGAGCAAATTGCTGTTGTATCTTTTGTCAGAAGTCAGACTGCCAATGGAATTTCCTACAGGAGAAAAAACAATGCTGTAGCCAAATTAAAGTAAACCAATGATATGAATTTACTATTAGGTCTAAATTATTTATTAAGCTTATGTGCAGAGCTATATGATGTTTCATTAATCCATTGAAGTTGTATTCGTTTAAAAAGCAGGATCAATGAAAACTCTATAATTCTATAGAATGCTTGATAAACTAACCAACATCATGGTATTTACTGGGTTTAATCATCTGTTGCATAGGCTATACTGTATGGTAGATACCTCCACAATGAGGAGATCAGTTCCTCTTTTTATAATCTGAAGTCATGGGACGTTTGATAAGTGTGTGTGTGTGTGTGTGTGTGTGTGTGTGTGTGTGTGTGTGTGTGTGTGTGTGTGTGTGTGTGTGCGCGTGTGTGTGTGTGTGTGTGTGTGTGTGTGTGTGTGTGTGTGTGTGTGTGGGTGTGTGTGTGTGTGTGTGTGTGTGTGTGTGTGGGTGGGTGTGGGTGGGTGTGTGTGTGTGTGTGTGTGGGTGTGTGTGTGTGTGTATGTGGTGCGCATAGGCCTAGACGCAAATATTTTTCGCCTTTCTCTTGCACGGACACCGGGTTTATTTCACGGCTTATTTGTATGTAATTAGCAGATGTCGAGTCAGAATGCTGTCCTATAATAAACCTCCAGCACGAGATGAAAGTCCCGCGCTCCTCGCTTACTTCAGGCTACATGATCCAAAACGCGCACTTTCTCCTCCCTGCAGAGAAGCGGATACCTGCCCTGCCCAGACGCGCCAGACAGCGCCATACCAGACTAATAGAGGAATGGCATCAGGAGTGATGACGTGTTGCCACAGATCTGCTCCGTGGTAACCGCGGTCAGGCAGGAGAACTGAAAGGTGATTCATTCATCATGTGAATGACCTGTGTTCGGACTAAACGGTGCAACAGGGTCAGAATCATTAAACACACATACGTATGCTAGGCTACTGAAACAATGAAAACAAACACATTTTGTCTTGGCGTGTGTTGAACAAAGTACACAACATTGTTATAAAAAGAACTAAGAAGGAACATATCATTCTTGAGTAAGATCAGCCATTCGTTAGGAGCTCCCTCCAGGAAGATTGAGCCAAACGAACTCAGTGCCCCAAGTCCAACGCGCGCGCGCACACACGCATGCACGCACGCGCGCACACACACACACACACACACAACCACACACACACACGCGCGCACATTCCAGCAACTGCACTGAGAAAACACCCAGTGGTGGAGCTCCAAGTCCACACCAGCACAGAGCCTCAGGGATGGGGTATGGGTGCCTACGATGAGGAGTATGGACAGGACTGTGCACTCGCTGAAGGGAGAAGTTAAACAGACTAGTTTCATGGCTGGTGTCTGCCTGGGCCGGTGCTCCTCAAAACGAACAGATGTGCAGGACTCACCCAGCTGTTTGATTTTCTCTCTCTCTCTCATCATTTGCGCCCCACTGGAGGGCTTTGATGTGATCTAAATGGAAGCATCCAGACTTGTGATATCATAGTAGACATACTTAGCAGGGGAAGGGAGACAGAAACAGATAGACAGAGGGAGAGCTATGGTTTTCCTGGATTGTTGCCAGCTCTTTAATGGCTGTATGTAAATGAGGTCACCTCCACTGGCACGTGTGTGTGTGTGTGTGTCTATATGGGGCACATGGGAAAAATGCCAGTCAGAGGCGCCAGATGAGCACTAGTAATAAGATAAAGAGTGTCTATCATCTTGAGAGAGAGAGAGAGAGAGAGAGAGAGAGAGAGAGAGTGTGTTTGTGTGTGTGTGTGAGTGTAAGAGTAACATCTTCCTGTAGATGTGAAGATCATCTCTCTCTCTCTCTGAGAGTCAGGAAGACTGGTATTATAGTGAGGAGGTGGGTCTGCTACAGCAGCAGAAGAGAATGTGACCTCCCGGCCACCTGCACAGAGAGAGAGAGAAAGAGAGAGAGAGAGAAGAGAGAGAGAGAGAGAGAGAGAGAGAGAGAGAGAGAGAGAGAGAGAGAGAGAGAGAGAGAGAGAGAGAGAGAGAGAGAGAGAGATGGGGTAGGTAGAAAACAGCAGTAAAGAAAAGTACAGTATCCCTTTTTTTGGTTTGGTAAAACACATTTATTTGGATTATTCTCATTAGTTCCAAAACTGTTGACACCACAGGCATCAATACCATTGCACACACATCACCAGTCTGATGTGTTGATTAGATTGGATTTCTTCAAAAAAAGATCTGTCTAAAAATAAACATGTCAGTGAGAGACTGTGCTGTGTGGTCCTGAAGAGCGTAGCACAGGAGAACCAGACAGGCTCCAGCAGCACCAGAAGGAGAACACAGTCTGATCCAGTAGGTCTGGACCTAGAGTGGCCGGGGAGCTCTTCATTCCTCCAGCGTTCTGATGCCCATGCATACAATTGATGAACAGTGTGTCTAGTCTGTGTGTGTTTGTCTGTATTATGTGTGTATTTCTGTATATGTGTGTGTACACGTGTGCACCTGTGTGTACACGTGTGTGTGTTTAATGTGTATTGTGTATTCAATGAGATGCATTATTTCCACTTAATTTCAGTCTTTTCTCTGCTTTGCGGAACAATGCTAAGACCAGGGTTAGGGGGTAATCTCTGAGTCACAGTGGAGTTCTGAGCCTGGCTTGTCTGGAGCTGTGTGTGCGTGTGTGTGTACGTGTGCGTGTACATGTGCATTTGTCTGAGCAGTCTGAGTCTGTCATGTGTTCCATTTGGGGGAGAGAACAGAATCCGATTATGACATCACATTGGAATGACATCACTCCGGAGTGGGTGTCAGCGGAGTGGAATGTGTGATTTAAGGTAGGAGGAACATGAAAGCAAGGCTGTGATCTGGTTGGCTAACGACCTCGTCTGGGCATCTGTGGAATAACCAGAATGTGAGTTTAACCACCGACTTTAACCTCGAAGTAGGACAAATGTATTAATATGTATTAGCTCATCTGGCCTTTGGCATTACCAATGACATCAGTCCACTTGACCATGGCCACGTGTGTGTATGTGTGCACATTATCTCACGCTCTCACATTCACATGTCCTGAGCGCAGCAGTCGTGTGGTGAGGATGATGATGATGCTTAGGGACAGGATGAAGATGATGGTGCTTGTGAGGAGGTCGATGGTGTGCAGGGCCAGATGGTACCACTCCGCTCCGGGGGGGTCCAGACACAGCCCCGGCCCGGCCCGGTAAGGGTACGGGTACCAGGCGGCGTGGGAGAGGTAGCCGGTACCGGCCGCCCCAGAGTAAGAGTAGTAACACAGCGGCCCCGTTAATATGGCTACCATGGCGACCGTGAACATCAGCGGAGATGTCAGAGAGCACAAGATGGAGAAGGTGTAGGACACCTCCCACTGAGAGAGGAGACACGCACACACACATAGAAGTGCAGTTACCAGCGTTGACCACAGAAGGGCAGCACATGAGAGGACACCAGGACAAGGCCCTTGTTATGAAGGCTGAGTTATACAAGGATTTACAGTACATAAGCATCACACAGGTCCTTGGACAATGCTATGTGTGGTATGGAAAGCATGCGCTCCAAGGTAAGTTAAACTAAGTGGCAGTCAGTAATAAACAGTGTTTGTTTAGTTCAAGGACATTTCCCTACAATGATTTCCCTACACGCACACGAACGCTAGTGCGTGCGCACACACATACACACACACACACAAGTGTGGATAGTGCTGGCACTTGTTTGGAGCCAACTACTGCACAAAACAAGTTCCCTCATAGGAAAGATTGTTATTTTATTGTATTGTAATAATGTAATGATAGTGAAAGTCTTTACAGGTCAATCGATTTATCGCCACTCCTTCATACTCACCAGCGACTTCCTGTTTTGGTCTCTATTTGCCACTAAAACACTCGCTCCAGCTACTGTGGCCTGGGATCCAAACAAACAAACACACACACACACACACACTTTAATCTCTTCATTACCATCTACATTACAATTCTCTCCAGTCAGGATTTTTTGCGTGTGAAATCTCCAGTACCTACCAGTACTCCGGTCCAGAGTGGGGCAGCTATCCAGGTGTCCCAGCTGATGAACCAGGGGGAGTAGGAACCGGCAGGAAAGAAGGCCAGAACCCCACAGAGCACGCTCAGTAACCCTACCGCCAGCAGGGCGCCCCCTAGTGACCGCCAACATGCCATGACAGCAGAGACTTAACACCTATCCAAGTCAGACAACAACCACCAGACCTGAGATGCTAGATATTTGTGTGAAGAAAACAGAAGTACTGCAGAGGTATATGTGAATGTGTGTGAGAGTGAGTTTGTAAGAGAGGGGGGGAGAGAGAGAGACAGAGAAACAAAGTGTGTGTGTGTGTGCCTGTGACAAGAGGAGGGTTGGGTGGCCACGACAGGTAACCTGGGCAACTGGTGCCAATACAGCACAATCTCTATGTACACAGAGAACGGATACTGAGATGTGATTGATGACTGTGTCTTGTGTCTTTTGTGTGCATGTGTGCTTACGTCTGCTTGTTTGTGTGTGTGTGTGTGTGTGCGTGCATGTCATACACATACACAACATCAGACATCAACATCTTACCTCCCAGTAAGAATGAACGACCGTAAAACGTCTTTATTTCAACTCAAGAGTTTCAAAAGAAAACAAAAAAGTACAGAGAAAGAAAGAAAGAAAGAAGGAAAGAAAGAAAAAAATTAAAAAGAAAGAAAGAAAGTAGGAAAGAAAAGAGTGAAAACCATGCGAACACAAGACCCACCAAGTCTGAACAGGTCAGGATGGGGGGGGGGGGCCTAACTACTCAAGTCGCTTCAGTCTGTAAAGGAGAAAGTACATGAGATGAGAGAAACACAAAATAAAAGTCCTCTTAAAAGCGACAGAAATTAGAGATTAAAAGTCCTCTAGGTGGCAGGGTCGCCTTTTGCTTAGAGGCAGCTCCCGTCATGGCTTCTCTCCCAGCCCCGGTGCTGAGCAACAGGACACTTTGCATAGAACCGGAGAAACGTTGACGTGAAAAAGTCACTGTCTTTGAAAAACCCCAGTTGTCTCAGGTAAGGGAACATTGTGTTGGTGCTTCTCCTTTAGAATCCATCTCAGTGGAGTCATCCATGTGTGGGTGTGTCCTTATCCTAATCCCAATCTCAGAATAACAAACCGCTCCTCCTTAGTGTCCAGGTGATTGACAGGTGATTGTCAGGTGGGTGGGGCCTCTGATGACAGTCCTCCAGAGAGCTCCACTCTACGCAGACAACAAATTACATCATCACCGTGCGCCTGACACGCACACACACACACGCACGTCATAATTTAATCTCCGAACACGCCACACAGTGGCACAGCAATACAAACAATCAAATACATCAAAAATAGAGTCATTACATTTACAATGGCTATATAGAGTTAAATACACAAGCACATGTACAATGGCTATAGAACAGGGATGGACAACTCTTGGTCCTCCAGGGCCACCGTATCAACCGACTCTTTCCCTTTGATTCAGAGACTGATTTAGACCTGGCAGACCAGGTGTGTGTGTGTGTGTGTGTGTGTGTGTGTGTGTGTGTGTGTGTGTGTGTGTGAGTGTGAGTGTGAGTGTGAGTGTGAGTGTGTGTGTGTGTGTGTGTGTGTGTGTGTGTGTGTGGTCAGGGACAACAATTGATAAGGTAGAGGGAGAAGAGAAGGCAGCAGGACAGCGCCTCCAGAGGACAGGAGTTGTATCTCCCCGTGTTTGACGAACACATACAAACACACATGAATACTAGGAAAACTGTCCCCATGGTAGCAATGTCATAAAGGTTCAGTCTGAACACGCACTGCTAAACACACACTCCTATCAGAGAATTACAGGCAAACACACACTCCTCACATGTTGCGCACGCACGCACACAAACACACACACACACACACACACACACACACACACACACACTTCTGCCTGCATCGATGCAGTACAGTAAATGTGCAGATCAGAGGTGTATGTGTCTGTGTAAGTGTATGAACGTGTGTTTGTGTGTGCGTGCGCCCGCACGTGCACATCTGCATGTGTGTATGTGTGTGTGTGTGTGTGTGTGTGTGTGTGTGTGTGTGTGAGGCGGAGAGGAGACGGATCTTACAGTGGTAATCGGTACGGATTTCTGTTAAAGATACTCATGGAATCTGATTGGGGGGGAGGGGGGGGGGGGGCATGTATTGTCCGTTCCCCCTGATTAAAGAAGGTGAAAGACTCAATAGTTTAACATGTTCCTCCGTCTCTGGCCATGACCCCTAACAGACAGGATGATTCTGCAAACAAAACTCTCTTCAATTTTCACAAGGCTACTGTACTGTACTCACTTAGACCTAGCACACACAGCTAGGTGACCACTACAGAGTGGTCTCAGCTATACTGCATCACTAGTTCTAAACTCACTTCTATTAAGTGTTTTACACTATTAAGTGTTTTACATCAAAACTCACCAATGATAGATAATAGTCTACTTATAGAATAACACTGCACATGGGGGGGGGGGGGTCGGAGGGGAGATATGAAACCGTACATGCAGTTTCTAAATAGCTCTACCTTCCATGTGATAAGAAATGTTAAAATACTGTTATCTGATAACAACTTTAGTATAGCGTATGGAAATGTGTGTTAAAAAACTCTACCAGAGAGTTTTCATATTATAAGTCAGTCTATGTACACTCCAAGGGAGGCTGATGGAGGTAGAAATCGGAGGACGGGTCCATTGTACCGCACGGAGCGGAATGAGTGTGTTTGATGCCATTCACGTTTGTTCATGCATTTACAATGAGGCCCGTCCTCTGATTTCTACCTCCACCAGCCTCCACTGGTACACTCACTGCAGCTGTGAGAGAATTCTTTCCTAATGTATGGACGGAAACATTCCGGTCTCCGGTGGAAAATTCCCATTGATTCTATAATGGATGTCACAAAGGGTTTTCCGAAGTCAGAGAACACTGAGAATGCGGTTCTAAATATAGAACACACTGGCACAGTTGTTCTTAGAACGGTCTCAAAGTTTAAATAAGCCAGTGTTCTACAAACTACATAACACTGCCCTTTCTGTCATTCATGCAGCCAAGAGGCAACATGCAGTACCACGAGGTGGCCACGGGGTGGTGCTGTAACAGCCGGTCAAGGCTTGCCTCATGATTGTACTCAGTCGACTACCTTGTTGGGGGTGGGAATTTGACATCAATACAAAACGAAAGGAACAGAATCACATACTGACAAGCAGCAGTGTCAGACTCAACAAACAAAAATGGCAGTGTCTGTCTGTCTGTCTGTCTGTCTGTCTGTCAATTAGTCATTCAAAATAAAGGACGTTTGATTGTCTAGAAGCTGATTGTCAGTGAAAAAAAATCTCAATATTATGGCAACTGTCTTTGACATGTTACAGTAAAATATGACTTGTCACTCTCTCATTTGCTCTCCATCTCTGTTTCTTTATAGCTTGGTTTGTGCTTTTAGGGGAGGGGTGTAGAGAGCAGTGAAGAACAGGGAGAGAAATCTATCTCTCTTTTTTTTCTTCTTTTTTACATGTTAATACACATTATTGCACCAATCTCAGTCTTTGGGTTACTGTCATACACACACACCAATAACAGTCTGTTCAGAGGAGAAACAAGTCTTTCACTTCGGAGGGATGATGAGACAGCTGCCAAAGTCCTCTTCTCTCTCCCTTTCTGTCTGTTTGTCCATCCTTCCATTTCTCCACCACTCTCTCTGTCTCCCACCGTCTCTCTCTCTCTCCCTCTTTGCTCTGTCTACTGTCAGTGCATCCAAGGAGAGAGAGGACAGGTTGGGAATCCCAGGTTTAGGAATTTCAGGCTGTCAGGTCGGATATGACCAGTTTATCCATCTTATTCACGATTTCTCCGGGGACGGGAAGCTCGTCAGATTCATAGTCATCATCAAACGACCTGAGGATACATTACAACACAATCAGCGTGAGGCAGCGTGTGTGTGTGTGTGTCTGTGTGTGTGTGTGTGTGTTTGTGTTTGTGTGTCTGTGTGTCTGTCTGTGTGTGTGTGTGTGTGTGTGTGTGTATGTGTGTATGTACATGTATGTGTGTTTGTGTGTGTGTTTGTGTTTGTGTGTGTGTGTGTGTGTGTGTGTGTGTGTGTGTGTGTGTGCGTGTGTGTGTGTGTGTGTGTGTGTGTTGTACCCGTCCTGTAGCTGGTCATTAGCAGTCTCCTCAGCCACCAGTATCTCATACTCCTCTGAGGCATATTTATCCCAGTCAGACGGCTCTGGACCTTCACTCTCTATGTCCTACAATACAAATACACACATATACACACATGTTCATGACAATGATTACAGACACAGACACAGACACAGACACACACACACACACACACACACACACACACACACACACACACACACACAAACACACACATACGCACACACACTGACCTTTTGCACAGCGAAGGGGTCTCTCTGCTCATGGTCCAGGTATTTCTCCAGATTGAAGAAGGTGTCAAAGAATATATGAGCCATCCGACAGCGCTTCAGATCCCCCAGAGCGATCTTACCTACACACACACACACACACACACACACACGTACACGCACACACGTACACGCACACATACACGCAACACAGGAACATTGAGTCGACTGAAAAGGAGAGAAATCAATCAAATAAATGGGAAGAGAGAGCGAGCTAGAGAGAAAGCAAGAGAGAAAGACAGGCTCTAACCTTGGCTCTCTGGTTTGACCAGGTCCAGCATCTGACACAGCAGGTCCTGGAAGGGCAGTGGTTCTATGCCCATGCCCTCCATGCGCTCACACTGCTCCTCGTAGAAGTACTCTAGCTCAAACATGGACAACACCCCGTCTCCGTCCACGTCCATGCACCTGAACCAGTACTCAATACTGAGGAGGGAGGGAGGGAGGGAGGGAGGGGTGTCAGTGTCACATACCAAAACTCACTTCACCGATGGTACATAGTTTACCGCTACAGCAGAAAGGTTTTGACGATTGCAATGTTCAGAGACACAAAGGGCGCAGTCTTTTTCAGGTTTTCTGCCCGAAATGACATGCCCACAGTGAATATAGAATATCTCCACAATTACAAGGGCATTCATAATGATCTTGGTATCAAATGATAGCTAACACCTGTGGGGTGACTGTAGAAGTGTCAGAATCAAAATATATGTTACTGTGTCAGAGTAAATAGACCTAGAACATTGTGAAAAATCTCAAATTCACTCTCTGCCTAAAGAAAAAACAGCTTTTAGAGTGAACATCAGCTTGGAAACCTGATGAATAAGCCCAAATCATCTAGGACTCAGTACTCCATGGTCTGATTAGTACTTCTGCCAAAGTAGATGGTAGTAATGTAAACCAGTGCAACTTTGTACCTGTTTTAGTACAGGTATGTTTAGGCGGAAAACCAAATTGTGCCATTTGGACACATCACGGATTGTATGGCAGCTAGTGCTGAGGCACAAACATGTACATTTCAAGCCTGCAAACTGTGACACTTTAAAATAACGTGAAAAAATACTTTTGTGCAATATGACAACCCTAGTTGACTATCTGTGCAGTATAGTACAGTGGATTGTGTACATAGCCTTTATTGATGTAAACCAGCTCCTTACCTTCTTGTGATTTTATGCTTTTTCTAAATATATATATTTTTTCCCTTTCCTAACACCAGGGGAGCCACCCCTCCTAAATTTCGTTGTTTGGTACCTGTACTGTAGCAATGACAAATAAAGTCCATTCCATTCCATTCCATCAGTGTCACCATCAGTGTATCAGACTTGTAAAAGACTTGTATCAAGACTGTAAAATTGATTATATTTCATTGACATATCACTATAGGGATGAATTGAATCGAAATCCGACAGTTTTGACTCCATTTCCCAGAAGCAGGGCCTTCCTCCGTGCTTGGCTGCGCGCGCGTATGGCGCAGCCGCCTCTTTTTCACACCAGGTCAGATTACGCAGAGAATTTTCTCCCGGAACCATTGTTCAGAATGTCATGATTGACACCTCATTTGAAGCGTTAGAGCCAATAGAGTCAAGCAGAGGCGAAAAAAATTACTTTCGAGGACCAATGATATGGAAATTCGGTGGTTGAAACCAAGCATGCCCGGTTTTGCTATGTGACGTATCTGTAAACAAGAGCGTGTGACTCGCAGTGTATTTTCCGGCCGAGAAAAAAATCTATGCGACCGCGTAGCAGAGGATTTAATGAGTCGTTTGCGACATCGATGAACATTATTGATAAAGGTAAGCTCTTTATATCTGTTATATTGTTATATATGTGTTATAAACGGGGGTCTTGATCCACCAGTGTGCCCGTTCGGAAGAACAGGTTTTAAGTCTTTCCTTGGGTTTAACTTGCGTCCTCCCTCTACACCTTCTTAAAGCTCATAGGAGGAGAACGTTTTGGGTTCCTCCCCCTCTCAGGACTCCTCCTCCAACGGGTTTAGAGAAGGAGGCAAGGAGAGAGAGAGGAGGCGAGGAGACGTGAAGACACTTTTGAGATTCGACCACTTGTCTGGCTCTGTGAGATTCTGATATAAAACAGACACCCACACACCCACACACCCTCCCCCCCCCACACACACGCCCACACACCCCCCCCCCCCCCCCCCCACACACACACACCCACTCTAACAGACATACCTGGTGGGGTTTTTCTTATCTTCCTCGGACATGAGGAACCATACAAACTCAGCATAGCTCATCCTCCCTTCTCTCTGCACAGCGCTACCCCTGAAAAAGAGAGAGAGAGAGGGTTATATATATATATATATAAATAAATTAAAAAAGAAACACCACTTATCTTTTTCAGCAGCTATGGTCAGGGTAAGGTTAGTGTGTATATATACTTTACTGTACGCGTGTGTGTGTGTGTGTGTGTGTGTGTGCATGTGTGTGTGTGTGTGTGTGTGTGTGTGTGTGTGTGTGCATGTGTGTGTGTGTGTGTGTGTGTGCGTGCGTTCTTACCGTGTGACAGCTCCTGAGAACAGCCTCTCTATGATTCTATTTGAGGAGGCTGTCAGAGGAGAGAGAGGTCTCGGTTAGACACTTTGGGACAGATGCATTTCGAAACTGAGACTAATAAATGAATGAAATTCACTGGCTCTAAATTGCTGTATGTTTCCTTCAGAAACTTACATTTTAGTTATATTTCACTGACTGACTGGTTCATTGATCGATTGATTGGTTGGTTAGTTGGATATGAGTGGGCGGCTGTGGCTCAGGAGGTAGAGCCGGCATCTAATGATCGCAAGGTCAGCAGTTTGGCGGTTCAATCCCCGGTTGGGCACGTGTCGAGGTGTCCTTGGGCAAGACACTGAACCCCAAATTGCTCCCAATCAGCGGGCCGGCGCCTTGCATAGTAGCTTGCCGCCATTGGTGTGTGAATGTGTGTGTGAATGGGTCAATGAGAGGCCATTGTAAAGCACTATGGAATAAGGCGC
>NC_137674.1:38190650-38195650 GCF_963989245.1 Nansenia antarctica
AACCAACATATCTTTCACTATAACCAACATATCTTTCACTATAACCAACATATCATTCACCATAACCAACGTATCTTTCACCATAACCAACATATCTTTCACTATAACCAACAAATCTTTCACCATAACCAACATATATTTCACTATAACCAACATATCTTTCACTATAACCAACATACCTTTCACCATAATCAACATATCTTTCACCGTAATCAACATATCTTTCACCGTAATCAACATATCTTTCACCACAGTCAACATATCTTTCACCATTTAACCAACAAATCTTTCACCATAACCAATACATCGTTCACCACAGCCAACATATCTTTCACCTTAGCCAACATATCTTTCACCATAACCAACATATCTTTCACCATAACCAAGATATTTTTCACCTTAGCCAACATATCTTTCACCATAACCAACATATCTTTCACCATAACCAACATATCTTTCACCTTAGCCAACATATCTTTCACCATAACCAACATATTTTTCACCATAACCAACATATCTTTCACCATAACCAACATATCTTTCACTTTAGCCAACATATCTTTCACCACAGTCAACAGATCTTTCACCATTTAACCAACATATCTTTTACCATAACCAACACATCTTTCACCATAACCAACACATATTTCACCATAACCAACACATATTTCCCCATAACCAACATATATTTCACCATAACCAACATATCTTTCACCACAGCTAACATAGCCATAGTTTAACCATCTGACAGAGAGAGAAAGGCCTGGTCCCATTAACAACTCTCCTTCTGGGGTTGCACATCTGACTGGACCACTTAAAGAGATACTTCACCCAAATTACAAACCTCAATGCACACTTGACTTTTGGTTTTGGTTTCTGTTTATCTGGGCACTGTCAATAATGCTCACACATAGCATTTTGGACAAAAATCTGTGTAACTTACATTGGCATCGTTGAAATGTCAATGGAAATCAAGTAATTTACAGTAAAATCAGTAATTGAGTCTTTCTAGAGAATTTGGATTTAAAACATGCTTATTTAGGGTGAACTAAAGGCACCATCCAGCTCTTAGGCACTAGAGGTAAGTCTGCCATACGGCGTACACCTGCAGTACATTGTATTCCAACATAGAGGGTGTGATGTGGCTCTTACTGTGTAGTTACTGTTGGATACTGAGTCCATGCTAATTGATCTGTATGCATTCAACCACACTATTTACTGCATTAAACGGTGGACATGTTCACTGGGACCATATATACACTGAAAGACGTACACACTCACTGCAATGTAAGTTGCTTTGGATAAAAGTGTCAGCTAAATGGCATGTATTACACTGAACATATGAAAATATGTTTTCTAATAGCGGCAAATATGTGCATATCCTTGCAAACCAATAGAAAGTAGGTACTGTATACCCATGTACGAAAGATGGAATTTAGCTGTAATTATACAGTATGGAAATAGAGTGTCATGGCATGAAAGCACTGGTGTGTGTGCGTGTGTGTGTGTGTGTGTGTGTGTGTGTGTGTTTGTGGGTCCACAATACAGGCTCTCCAGGGCCAGTGAAGTGTGTGTATTGAGTAGGACAGCTGTAGTCTCCTCTACCCTTCCCTCTTCTCTCCACAGAGTTCATTCTGTCACTCTATTCCTGAAGCCCCGGTCCTATTAATAACCCTCTGATATCTGCCTCAGAATAGTTTGTGTGTGTGTGTGTGCGCGGTGTGCATTTGTGCGTGAGTGTGTGTGTGCATGCATGCATGCATGTGTGTGTGAGTCTGTAAAGTCTATACTGTGTGTGTGCGTGTGTGTGTGTGTGTGTGTGTGTATGTGTCTCTGTGTGTGGTGTGCATTTGTGTGCGAGTGTGTGTGTGTGTGTGCATGCATGCATATGTGTGTGTGTGTGTGTGTGTGTGTGTGTGTGTGTGTGTGTGTTTAGAACCCCCATCTGTATCCTGGCGGTGGTTGAGACCAACTGACCTGCTGCTGTTGGTAGATCTTGATTCTCTTCTTAAAGCGAGAGGGCAGGACAAAGTCACAGCCCTTGGCCAGGAACGCCAGCTCACCCCGCAGGTCGGGGTCCTGCCGGAGCGACGGCTCCTTGATCATCATGTTGGGGGCACAGATACGGACCCCTCCCACCCCCAACACACAGACCCACCAACGGAACTACTGACAATGACCAGCAAATGGACCTTAATCAGTGTATGGACCAGTGGACAGACAGATGGACGGACCGACGGACGGACTAACTGACTGACTGACCAATGGAGAGGTCTCCTCAACCGCCGAGAAGTCCAGGAGCGAAGAGACCGACAACAACAACCACCACCACCACCACCGCCACCCAAAGTCCCAACGCCGGGCGAGGACACAGGAATATCCACTGTCTTCACTTGAGGCTGTCACTCAAACTTTCAAACTCTATCCTTCTCTTTTACACACACAAATACACTCACTCACTCACACACTCTCACTCTCTCTCTCTCTCTCTCTCTCTCTCTCTCTCTCTCCCTTCACTCTCTCTCAAGGCTGTGTCCGCAGCAGTAATCCGGCCGTGTGTCTCTGGAAAGAGATATTCCGTATGTTTCCATTGCTAGCACACAGATCGTAAATGACGACCAACACCAGCATGGGGTCCCGAGAGTGGCCCAGTAAAGTGCCTCTCTCTGGGGTTGAAAAGCTCCCGTCTCCCCCTGACTCCACTGGACGTACGGGATCTATGGTGGTCTTGCTGGTGCCTGTTGCTCTGAGCTCCGCACTGAGAGACTGCTCTAGGAAACATGAGCCATGCCGGGGTCTGGCCTCTCTCCCTCTCTCTCTCTCTCTCTCTCACACACACGCACACACGCGCACGCACACACACACACACACACACACACACCACACACACCACACACACCACACACACCACACACACCACACACACACTCACACACACACACACCCTTAACACACCCCCTAACACACAGGACACCGGCTGTCCTGAGCAAAAGGGGAGGGGGGTTCAGTCGTGTTGCATATCTCTGTGTGTGTGTGTGTGTGTGTGTGTGTGTGTGTGTGTGTGTGTGTGTGTGTGTGTGTGTGTAGTGGTGTTTTTGCGGGATTGGCACCCTTTCCCCTCCCCTCTCTAAAGTTAGCCATTGGGCAGACAAAGTGCTAACTGCTGTTGATCAAAGGGTGATTTATCTTGTGAACGAAATGTGTGTGTGTGTGTGTGTGTGTGTGTGTGTGTGTGTGTGTGGACTTCCTCAACCGCAGAGACAGAGGCGGGGTCAGGGAGGACACTGACACATTTGAGTATGGGTAGTGGAGGTAGTACTGTACTGTACTGATGAGGAACTGGACCACCAGGACACACTGCAGCTTTCTACAACTGGCCCTGAGGACTGGGAGTGGAAACAACAAATCCACTAGCGCAAAACACTTAACATGAACGATTAAAGTATCTATGCCACAACATGTGTGTGTGTGTGTGTGTGTGGTTTCCAGCAGAATGTTGACCCACCGCCAGGTGAACCCTCCCTGGTACCTTACCTCCCCCCGCAATACTTTTTTTTTTTTTCAGAGTGAGGCAGTTCCACTCATATTTTTCTTTTTTTAATGCGATAGACAGTAGAGATTTGACAGGAAGGATGGGTCTGTGTCTGTGGCCGGAATCGAACCGGGAACCTTGTGGTTACATGGTCGACGCTTAGTGCCCCTACCTCCACCACCTATGCCAGTCCAACCTGCCATGTCCTATGCCACCCACGCTCACAATATATAATACAATAATAATGTAATATATATATATATATATAATATAAATAATAATAATATAATAATATATGCCATTTAGCTAACGCTTTTATCCAAAGCGACTTACATTGCAGTGAGTGCATACATTTGTCCGAGCGGGAATCTATTCCTCCTGATGCTAATGCTAAAGCTAAAATGCAGAAAAAACCCTCTTCACTCTCCCAGTATCTGTCCTTCAAAACACACTGACAACACAGCATTCTGGCTTCGAAGGAGATGAGGAGGGAGGAGAACCCAGTGCCATCTAGTGGCGGTAACCAGAACCTCCACAAACCACTTCTTCTGATCGAGGCAAACAAAGTAGAGACACTACCTAAGCGAATGAGCTAGTGCCAAAAGATAGATAGATGAGATCCATACACTAAAGGAGGACAGGACAAACAAAGCGAACATTGTAAAAACCAATGCGGGTTCTGGTGTACAGTAAGTCTCCATAGGGCTCATGCCCCACCCCCCTTGTTAGTATAAATACCACCCCCCCCCCCCTCCTCCTCGTAACCACCCATGGTAAGGAGGCCTCCTGACATTTCAGCTGCACCGAGCTAACCCAGAATGCCTTGCGACGCTGTGTCTACTACAGCTGTTGGGAGGATATCAGATGCATAGCGGGAGAACTGTAAGGTCCAATGGGAGGGGCTAAAGAGACTCTTGTCCTGTCAATCACGGACGAACCAGGAAGTTGGGGACAGGAGGGGCAGCTGGCGGACGGTGGAGCGTAGAGACGCCTTCTATCCTCATCTCCTCTCTCCTTGTCTCCTGTCCTTCCACCTGAGTCTGATGTGACAGCAGCAACAATGGCTGTAGGGAGGTGAGGAGGTGAGGAGGTGAGGAAGGAAAGGAGGTGAGGAGAGGAGAGGAGGCCACTCCAGACTTCTGGGATGCACTCTGACTGTGATGTCACCATGGCATGATACCTGACTCTCTCTATCTCTCTCACACACACACACACACACGTCTCTAACCCCCACAGACAAACACTCACACATGCCTGTGATGATGATGAGGATACCAATAGCCTACCAATACCATACACAGTCACAGCCCACACACCAAATGATAAAACACCTGTGCCTCCATCAGATATTAATAGAATGTGGCAGTAGGTAGAGTACAGTTAAAGTTCAGATGAGGCCTCATTCTTGGACTCTCTATTTTCTCTTTCTCTCACTCCTCTCTCTCACACACATGCACGCACACGCACA
>NC_137674.1:38203150-38208150 GCF_963989245.1 Nansenia antarctica
TGTGTGTGTGAGAGAGGTCTGTGTGTGTGAGAGAGGTCTGTGTGTGTGAGAGAGGTTTATGTGTGTGAGAGAGGTCTATGTGTGTGAGAGAGGTCTATGTGTGTGAGAGAGGTCTGTGTGTGTGAGAGAGGTCTGTGTGTGAGAGAGGTTTATGTGTGTGAGAGAGGTCTATGTGTGTGAGAGAGGTCTGTGTGTGAGAGAGGTCTATGTGTGTGAGAGGTCTGTGTGTGTGAGAGAGGTTTATGTGTGTGAGAGAGGTCTATGTGTGTGAGAGAGGTCTATGTGTGTGAGAGGTCTGTGTGTGTGAGAGGTCTGTGTGTGTGAGAGAGGTCTGTGTGAGAGAGAGGTCTGTGTGTGTGAGAGAGGTCTATGTGTGAGAGGTCTGTGTGTGTGAGAGGTCTATGTGTGTGAGAGAGGTTTATGTGTGTGAGAGAGGTCTGTGTGAGAGAGAGGTCTGTGTGTGTGAGAGAGATCTGTGTGTGAGAGAGGTCTATGTGTGTGAGAGAGGTCTGTGTGTGTGAGAGAGGTCTATGTGTGTGAGAGAGGTCTGTGTGTGAGAGAGGTCTGTGTGTGAGAGAGGTCTATGTGTGTGAGAGAGGTCTGTGTGTGAGAGAGGTCTGTGTGTGAGAGAGGTCTATGTGTGTGAGAGAGGTCTGTGTGTGAGAGAGGTCTATGTGTGTGAGAGAGGTCTGTGTGTGAGAGAGGTCTGTGTGTGAGAGAGGTCTATGTGTGTGAGAGAGGTCTGTGTGTGAGAGAGGTCTATGTGTGTGAGAGAGGTCTATGAGTCCTTGAATACTTCCGATGGGAAAATAGATTGACTCATTTTCTCCTGTGTGTTTACTGACTGAACAGCTGACAGCGCACATGCTCAAACACATACACACACACTCTCTCTCTCTCTCTCTCTCTCTCTCTCTCTCTCTCTCTCTCTCTCTCTCTCTCTCTCTCTCTCTCTCTCTCTCTCTCTCTCTCTCTCTCTCTCTCTCTCTCTCTCTCTCTCTCTCTCTCTCTCTCTCTCTCTCTCTCGACTTAGGATGAATTACATTCCAGGAAGAGTAGAGGAATCACATCACAGCACTAGACACAAACATTCTAGAGACTTCATTTATGTCAACAACAAACAACTAGCTGTATCAAACAACAATCCTTACACATCGACTTGTGTGCAGCAAACCTGTTTCGGTTTTTTTTGTTGCCTTTTTTACCCTGACATCAGAGTCGGTTCATCCCAAGCATCCCACTTTAAGCATTCACACTCACCCTGATCACCTCTGGAGTCTGCTGGATGAGGAGAGTCGAGACGCTGTCTCCTGTGGCGACGAGGGGGTCGCTGACGGCAACGGCGTCTCTCATGGCCACCGGGGTAGGGACAGCAACAGACGGGGCTGGGGCCTCTGCAGAGGCTACTACAGGTGCCAGGACAGTTGCCGGGACAGGTTCAGATTCAGGTTCAGGTTCAGGTTCAGGTTCAGGTTCAGGTTCTGGGAAAGGTGTGGGGACAGGTGTGGACACAGCTGCCACTTCAGGTGTGGACTCAGGTGTGGACTCAGCTGTGGACTCAGTTGGCCCAGGTGTGGAGACGGCAACAGGTATGGGTTCAGGTGTAGACAGTGTAGACACTGATCCAGGTGTAGGTTCAGGTCGACGTGTGGGTGTGGGTGTGGGTAGAGCTGCAGGTGTGGGCTGCGTCTGCAGCTGGGTCTGGGCCTGTGGAGGTGGGGGTGGGGGTGTCTCCACCTTGCCCGCGGCGGCCAGAGTGTCCTGCAGCAGCCTCATCACCTCCCTCTCTTTCTTACTCGGAGTCCCACTCCCCGTGTTCCCCGGGCTCCCGGACTCCACCAGCTCCTGGGCAAAGCTCTCGATACTCTCCAGGATACGCAGCAGCAGAGCCCCATCCTCCTCCCCCTCCTCTCCCGGCCCAGCCCCGGTGGCCTCTCCCCAGGGGAGTGCGGCAGGCGTCGTGCCGGCCCTGGAGGACGGGCTGTTAGCAGCTAGGTGGCTAACAGGCTTCTGGGACTGGGTGTGGAGAGAATGCTGGGACTGAGGCTGGGGCTGAGGCTGGGGCTGAGGTTGGGGCTGAGGCTGGGGCTGGGGCTGGGGCTGGGGCTGCGGGGTGGAGCTGCCCCCCTGGCCCCCTCTCTGCCTGGTCTTGGCGGGGAGGGGGGGCTCACGGCCCATGCTCTGGGACAGGCTCTCCAGGTCCATCAGGAGCTTGTCAATGTCATCGTCTCTGTGAGTGACCGCCAGGGGGGGCGGGGCGGGGTCAGGCCAGGGGGAGGTGTAGGCCGCACCGGAGGGTGGTGTGTGTGTGGACGGGGTGTGTGGGGAGTGGGTGCGCGTGTGTTGGGGCAGGTTGGGGTCGGAGTATGCGTGCGGGGCGAAGGCCGTCCCGTTCCTGTGGTGGTGAGCGTGAGCCAGGTGTCTGTCCGCCCCGGGACCTCTGGCGCTTGGCGTGTGGCCGTGTCTGGATGTCCGGTCCAGCCCCCTGCCCACGTCCGCATCCTCCTCGATGTACAGAGCCTCCATGGGGGACACAGACAGATGGCGGGTGTGCGGCGGGGGGTGGAGGCCGAGGACGGAGGGAGCATGTGTGTGCGGTGAGGGGGCAGAGATGGACGGAGTGTGTGTGTGCGTGTGCGGCGAGGGAGAAAGCGCGGGGGACGGGATAGTAGGCGAGGGGGCGTGCGTGTGCGTGAGGGACCCATTCGTCAGCGGACCTACTCTGGACAGAGGACTCTGGACTGACTTATGGCCGGCTGCCAACTCCGTCTTGCTGGCGGAAGAGAGGTAGGAGGAAGAGGAGGCAGAAGAGGGCGTGGGGGACGGAGAGGAGGAGGTGGGAGGTAGGGCCTTGGGGATGGGGGGGGACTGGACCACGTCCTCATAGCGGGGGGGCTGCTCGTTGCCGAAGATGTGGGGGAAGGAGAAGTGGCTCTGTTGAAGGGAGTGGAGGCTACTGACCAACTCGGCTAACTCGCTGTGCACTCCTCCTCCGCCGCCTCCTCCTCCTCCTCCAGTCCCGGCCCCCCCGGCCCCCAACCCCAACCCTGCACCCCCCTCCCCCAGTTCCAGGGGCAGTCTCTTCAGGTAGGAGCTGAGCCTGGTCATCACCGCTCTGTAGATGGTCTCGGGGCTGGCTCCACCCTCCTCCGTGGCCCCCCCTCCTGGACTCTTGCGTCGGATGCACTGTTTGATGATGTCGGTGCATTTCTTCAGGTCCTCGGAGCACTTGAGCAGGATGTCGAGGCAGGCGCGGATGTCCTCTCCCCCGGGCCCCCCGGCTCCCCCCTCCGCCAGCCGGGTCTTCTCCAGCAGGCGGGCAATCAGGTTCTCGTCCCCCAGCGTGCTAAGGTACAGAGACGCCATGTTGTTCAGGCCCGAATCCAGGGACCCGCTGCAGGCGCTCGACAGGCTGCCCGTAGACCCTCCCCCGGCCCTCGACACTGCTGATAGGCTGCCGGACAACGAGGCGGTCCCTGTTCCGCCCTTCAGCTTAATACTCTCCTCCAGCCCCGCCCCTTTCCCCACCAGGCCGAACGGGGGCAGGTTCTCGTCGTTGGCATTCCCAGCGAGGTTGCCAGCTGTGACATTGGCAGCGGTGATGTTGGAGGTGAAGTGTCCATAGATGATGTCCAGGTCGGTGGAGCGGCGGCTGTACGAGTCGGGTCTGACCTTGCGTCCTTTCCGGAAGGTCACGTGGCTGGAGGAGAGGCGGAGCTTCTCGAAAGAGAACTCCTTGAGTTTGCCACTGGCCAGGTTGATGGCCTCTCCCGTGATGTCCTTCAGACTGCCCGACGGGGTTAAAGACCCCGCCCCACCGCCGACACCACCACCAACGACACCACTCATCTTCTTACCGCGCCAGGGCGGGTTCTCGTCCCCCCCAAACACGCCTCCCAAAACCACGCCGTTTAAGCTCGTGTCTAAAGCATCGCCGCCATTACAGCCCAGCGCAGTCTCCATGACCACACTGGGTCTGCTGACGCCAGGGGTGTGGTGGGCAGTCGTGTTGGGGTTGTGGTTGGGGTGGTGAATATGGTGGTGGTGGTGGTGGTGGTGTGTGCGGTTCGGTTCGAGGTGAGCCGGGTCGGGAGCGGTGAGTAGCTCGGAGCAGGTGCTGCGGTGCGCCACAGTGCAGTCCAGCCCCTGAGACAGCGCCCCACATGGGCCGGGGCAGTAGTGCACAGCATGAGCCTGAGCCCGACGGTCCACCACCACGCTGCTATAACAGCTCACACTGCTCACCACCACACGGTACGCTGCCGCCATGGTTACCACCGTCTCCGCTCGGACATACGATAGTCACAACAACTCGAGTTTCAGTAAAGACAAAATATCACAATGTCCAAAAATGAATCACGAAGGAGTAATTGTAGTAAATATCCGTCCAGGGGATCCGAGGTGGGGTTTTAAAATTCGAAAGGGCCTCAAAGTCTCTCTTGAGGTGTCCCTCTGATTGTCTCTCAACGGAACGGGCTGGTTTAAAGAAAGTGAAGAGTGTCTTTTCTTTCCATAGAGAAGTAAGAGCTCACTCCGCTACCATATAGTACACAGCTGCCATGGTAACTCTCCACCCTTGTCAGGGCATACTGAACATTCCGACATGTTTTAAATTCATGCAGAAAGAAAATTCTAACTTCTGCAAAAAAAACGATCCAAAGAAACAAGCTAATATCCCTTCAGACAATCAGAAAGGGTTGACATCCACATGAAGAGCGTGTGTGTGTGTGTGTGTGTGTGTGTGTGTGTGTGTGTGTGTGTGTGTGTGTGTGTGTGTCGTTTCCTCTCTCCCTGAGGCCTCTCAGTAATAGCTGGTTCCTCTCAGCTGGGTACCTCTCTCCGCTTCCTCTCTAGGACCGGCTCATTATCCAGTAATGATGGTTCTGGAGAAGAGAGGCAGAGGCGGAGGCAGAGTTATCCATCTCTCCACAGCAGCCTCAAGGGCCTAATCTCAGCCCCAGAGAGGCCTTAGCATCACCCCAGCCAGGGCGCACCTCGCT
>NC_137674.1:38213150-38215650 GCF_963989245.1 Nansenia antarctica
TGCCATTTAGGTCAACGTACATGTATTTAGGGCGATGCACTGTATTTGTTTAGCTCCTAAAACAATTTCCCACGTGCTATGACATATGACATTTCATATAGCTCAGAGCAGGCTAGCCTGTTTGTAAAGTTAGGACCCAGAGTCAAATATAACCCTCCCAACCTCCTTCACCGGCTTTGTTTGCGTCTGGCTCAAACAACCTTTCGACACATTTGATTGAGAATTGCTCCTCGCTATATCTGGTGTTAATTTCCCCAAATAGCTCCATGAATGACTAATATCACCGCTCTGTGTTTCCGTTCTTTTGAGTATTTTTTTTCAAGAAAAGCCAGGAAGCAAAACTGTCTGGTGGGACTTTAAGCTCGGCCTTATAAGGCTCTCACACAAACACACACACAAACACACAGCCTTCCTTCCGGAGCAGAGGGCAGATGTGTGTGTATCTGTGTGTGTCTCAACTGGCCTCCACACACACACACACACACACACACACACATACACACACGCCCATCTACTCTGTCCAAACTAATCGTAACAGCAGATTTTGTCTTTGTTCATCAGCTGCAAATGAAACAAGCACACTTTCTATGATGTCATACTTGCGGATGGACGTGCTGCTTCTATACACATACAGTACCACACACACACTCACACACACACACATACACACACACACACACACACACACACATACACACACACACAGAGTAATGTGCTCAGACAGCTGACCTGGATTTCAGTGCTATGCGTTTGCCGTACCGACCCCAGTCCTAACCCAATCACAACACAACCATCCCTTTCATGAGCCCACTCCACCAAGCTTCCCCTGACCACAGTGTGACCATCCAACACCAACAAACTCAACCCAACTCAATTCTACCACAGCACCGCTGACTGACCCTTCTTCAAACAACTGGACCTTTCCCCAGACCAGCACAAAATCCAGACCCAGACCAGCACTAGACCCAGACCAGCACTAGACCCAGACCAACACTAGACCCAGACCAACACTAGACCCAGACCAACACTAGACCTAGACCAGCACTAGACCTAGACCAGCACTAGACCCAGACCAGCACAAGACCTAGACCAGCACTAGACCCAGACCAACACTAGACCCAGACCAACACTAGACCCAGACCAACACTAGACCCAGACCAGCACTAGACCCAGACCAACACTAGACCCAGACCAACACTAGACCCAGACCAACACTAGACCCAGACCAGCACTAGACCCAGACCAACACTAGACCTAGACCAACACTAGACCTAGACCAACACTAGACCCAGACCAACACTAGACCCAGACCAACACTAGACCCAGACCAGCACTAGACCCAGACCAACACTAGACCCAGACCAGCACTAGACCCAGACCAACACTAGACCCAGACCAACACTAGACCCAGACCAACACTAGACCCAGACCAGCACTAGACCCAGACCAACACTAGACCCAGACCAACACTAGACCCAGACCAACACTAGACCCAGACCAGCACTAGACCCAGACCAACACTAGACCCAGACCAGCACTAGACCCAGACCAGCACTAGACCCAGACCAACACTAGACCCAGACCAACACTAGACCCAGACCAACACTAGACCCAGACCAGCACTAGACCCAGACCAACACTAGACCCAGACCAACACTAGACCAACACTAGACCCAGACCAACACTAGACCCAGAGCAACACTAGACCCAGACCAACACTAGACCTAGACCAACACTAGACCCAGACCAACACTAGACCCAGACCAACACTAGACCTAGACCAGCACTAGACCCAGACCAACACTAGATCCAGACCAACACTAGACCTAGACCAACACTAGACCCAGACCAACACTAGACCCAGACCAGCACTAGACCTAGACCAACACTAGACCCAGACCAACACTAGACCCAGACCAACACTAGACCTAGACCAACACTAGACCCAGACCAGCACTAGACCCAGACCAACACTAGACCTAGACCAACACTAGACCTAGACCAACACTAGACCCAGACCAACACTAGACCTAGACCAACACTAGACCCAGACCAGCACTAGACCTAGACCAACACTAGACCAACACTAGACCCAGACCAACACTAGACCTAGACCAACACTAGACCAACACTAGACCTAGACCAACACTAGACCCAGACCAGCACTAGACCCAGACCAGCACTAGACCCAGACCAGCACTAGACCCAGACCAGCACTAGACCTAGACCCAGACCAGCACTAGACCCAGACCCAGTACAAAAACAAACAAAAAACTGAGCCCACCTAGACCATGTGGAGCCAGCCCCAACCCCAACCCCTGTCAGACACCAGTAGTACACCACTTCTTCTCCCTCACTTATTAGCCACAGCTAGCTCTGTCAGAACCTCAGACATTCCTCAGATAACAGAGAACTCACACACACACACACACACACACACACTCCATCATACGTGTTTATAATGAAGGAAAGAGTAGAACTCTGCTGAATTTAACAGCAT
>NC_137674.1:38220650-38225650 GCF_963989245.1 Nansenia antarctica
TATAACGTAGCGCTGGGCCAAAGAACAAACGCTCACCTTCACAGACACGGACACAGGTGTGTATGAAGGTGTGTGTGTGTGGAGTGTGTGAAGGTGTGTGTGTGTGTGGAGTAGAGGAAGTCTGACGGTGGGGTGACAGCCCCCTAGGACAGGGTGGAGGAGGCCTAGGTGAATGACACGTCCTCTGTTTGGACTGAACTGACCTCCCCACCCACCACACCCCAGACACACACACACACACACACACACACACACACACACACACACACAGTGCAACACATCATCACAGTAAGTACACGTTTAAACACGCTTAAACCGCTGCTTTCTACTGGTCTGTCCAAAACCGGGAGAGGCTGTGTGTGTGTAATCATCTTAACTTAAACAGTCAGCAGCATGAGTGCAATTCCCCCTACACACACACACACACACACACAGACACAGACACAGACACAGACACAGACACAGACACAGACACACCGACATCGACACCGACACACACAGACACACACAGACACACACACACAGACACACACAGACACAGACACAGACACAGACACAGACACACACACACACCGACATAGACACAGACACACACACACAGACACACACACAAACACACACAGAGACACAGACACACAGACCAGGAGAAAAGCTGGTTTCTACTGGTCTGTCCAAAACCAGGAGAGGCTGTGTGTGTAATCATCTTAACTTTAACAGTCAGCAACATGAGTATAATTCCCCCTACACACACACACACAGACACACATACACACACACACACACACACACACACACACACACACACACACGTGCGCGCTCTCTCTCAAGCAGAGGGATCAGTAAGGATGTTGGCTTTGACAGTGACACTGCTGCCGGGCCTGGCTCCCTCAGGCCTTTGATGTTCCAAATCTCTTAAACCACAGGGACCGCTTTTAACCCTCTCTTTGTCTTTGCCCTCCGACGCACTCTAAAGAAGCAGCAATTACACCAAGTCATTAAAAGTAAATAGAGAAACCTGTTAGAACTGCTCATTATAGAATCTATTCAATAAAGCCAAACGGCCTTTGTGAAAGTTAAGTCTGTCTATTAGCTTCCTCTCGCTCTACCATTAAAGGCTACTCTATTCTGACAGTTTTACAGTTTAAGACTCAGGGTTTAAAATAGGATAGATTATGTATTTTTAAGAGAGAGAGAGGGGTTTTACAGGGTGGAGTAGGCGAATGTGTAACTCTGCTACTCACATTAACATGTTTCATAAAGGAATCACCCCACACCAGGGAAGTCTGACACACACCGACACAGAAACACACACACACACACACAGACACAGACACAGACACACCCACCCACCCAGACACGAAATATTATACTAATGAAACGATGACTCAGATTAACATGTTTCAGGAACCGCCACACACCAGGGAAGTCTGACGCACACTCACACACTCACACACACACACACACAAACTAAATAACTGACATGAAATACTATACTAATGAAACGATGACCCGGAGAAGGAATTATCACACACACTGGAATAGATCTGACTGGGAAACTCCAGCATATTTGACTGGAACACGGAGGCTTAGTGACCATGAGCACTAACAGTGGCGCGCGCAGGGGTGACAGACTGGGTCAACTAGCATGAATGTGACTAACTTAGTGTGTGAGTGATATAGGCAGTGATAGTGTGTGTGTGTTTGACATAGGCAGTGAGAGTGTAAGGGACTTAGTGTGTGTGTGTGTGTGTGTGTGTGTGTGTGTGTGTGTGTGTGTGTGTGTGTGTGTGTGTGTGTGTGTGTGTGTGTGCGTGTGTGTGTGAGTGACATAGGCTGTGAGAGTGTGAGTGACATAGGAAGTGAGAATGTGTGTGACATAGGCAGTGACTTAGTGTGTGTGTGTGTGTGTGTGTGTGTGTGTGTGTGTGTGTGTGTGTGTGTGTGTGTGTGTGTGTGCGAGTTACTTAGGCTAGGTGCTTACGTCCGCAGCGCTTATAGAGGTGGCTATATATACTGTATATAAGTGCTGCTGGGGGAGAATAGCATTCCCCTGATTCAACTAGGGTGGCCCCCTCGGTAGATACCTCAGATACCACCCACACACACACACACACACACACACACACACACACACACACACACACACACACACACACACAAAATCTATATCCAGTGCATCATTGACCATAGTTTACCCTACCTCAGTGTATAGTCATCCCCCTCTCAACACAGCCAGTCTGTTTTATCTGTTTATCTTGTAGTATGTTGGTGTGTGGAGCTTGTGGAAGTCTGACTGCGACCAACACCTTCTACTCCTTCATATCGGGGGGGGTACTTGTCTGGATGGACAGCCCCTGACTTCCCCCAATGGTAAGCCACATTTCAGAGGGACAATCCACCACCAACATACTACTTAGAATCACTGTTCATAAGAATTATGACAGTGTTGTATTAATCAAGTGAGGCTGGTGGAGGCAGAAATTGGAATCATTCCTCATTGCATGCCATGCATTACAATGAGCCTATCCTCCGATTTCTACCTCCACCAGCCTCCCCAGGTATCAACTCCCCATCACGTTACATTAGCAATAGCATTAGCATTAGAGAGTGCATTCATGAGCTGCATTCATGGTAATTCTCTCCTTTGTTGCAGTGGTGTGTGACATTGAGGAGGATGCTTCAACCGAAGAACAGACTACTGGAAGATTCCACTCAGCATACAGATTACCTACATAATATATAATAACCGGTCAATGATTTTTTTCACATTTGATTATTCAGCATTTTTTTGGGTTGGCCGACCAATGGTATGGAAATTCGGCGTTGAAACCGGACATGACACATTCTCCAGTTGGAGAAAACTGGATGTGACTTAGGCCGTGTTTACCGTCTCTGGAAAAAAATGGTGGCATCGTATAGCATGCAAAGTTGTGAAAGAAAATTGATATCTTTGAAGAGAATTGATCGAGGTAAACTCTTTATATCACTTCGGATGCCCATGGGGGTCCGTTGGCTCCTATGAGGTTAATGGAAAAACCCACTTCCTAGGAGTGATCCAATATGGCACATAGAATCTATGAAATGTGCTGAAGATTCCCTAATTAAACAAAAAATTAAATAAAAAGTCCCTCTGGCGGTCCCAATCTGAGTACAACACAGCCAGTCTGTCCAGCCTGTAGGCCTGTAGGAAGACATCGGAGGACAGGCTCATTGTGTGCAACGCATGTAGGCTGACAGAACGGGTTCAATACATGTTCCATACCATCCCTCATTCCGTCCTCCATCCGTTCAAAGGAGCCCCCCTCCTCTGATTTCACCCTGCCCCAGCCTCCGCTGGCGTGCTTTCAGTTTGACTGAAGTCTCAGACACAGAGGAACACATGAGCCGTGTGAGACCAAGCTGAGCAGGGCAGTGACAGACACCTCTGTTCCAGGACCAGGGTGCAGATTCCAGGTGCCGCTGCTGCCTCTCTTTGATATGTCAGAGTTCAGACACATAGCTGGAGAATGTGACTCTCTCACTTCATCATCAGTGACTCTCTCACTGATGATGAAAGACTGGGACTGATACCCAGCTACAGCACCCACCGCAGGGCACAGGCGCGCTACGCACACGCACACGCACGCGCACACACACACACACACCACACACACACACACACACGCACGCGCACGCGCACACACACACACACACACACGCTAACACAACCATGCATGCACGATTCGATCTGGTTCAGGTTGGATGAAAGAGCTTGACTCAGATGTCTCCGGTAGATCTAGGGCTGACCCTGGGGGTCTCTCTAGATGACAGCAGAGAGGGGGGGAGAGGAGGTGAGAGGGGGGGAGAGAGGGAGAGAGAGAGAGAGAGAGAGAGAGAGCAGGACCCACTGCAAGCCAGTCGTATCAACAAATGAAACAATTAGTAGTTTGTCTTACCTTCCTACTGTGCTGTTCCTCTCTTTCTACCAATACTGCCGCCCAATCTACGCACACACACACACACACACACAGGAGGAGAGAGAGGGATGAGGATGAGAGAGGGGGAGAGAGAGAGGGGGTGAGGGTGAGGGAGAGATGACAATGAGGGACAGAGACAAACAGATGAGCCAAGAGAGAGGCCTCAGGATGAAAATTGACAGAAAAGGAGGGAATAATGAGATAGAATGAGAGGGGTAGAGAGAAGAGAGAGAGAGAAATGCGGGTACAAGATTACTTCCCCCCTCTGTTCATGGTGGCAGACTCTCAGCACGACACAGAGCTCACTATCTGTTATCTGCACGACTCACACGTTCGTTCTCTCTCTCTCTCTCTCTCTCTCTCTCTCTCTCTCTCTCTCTCTCTCTCTCTCTCTCTCTCTCTCTCTCTCTCTCTCTCTCTCTCTCTCTCTCTCTCTCTCTCTCTCTCTCTCTCTCTCTCTCTCTCTCTCTCTCTCTCTCTCTCTCTCTCTCTCTCTCTCTCTCTCTCTCTCTCTCTCTCTCTCTCTCTCTCTCTCTCTCTCTCTCTCTCTCTCTCTTGGGAATCCAGCTGCCAGCATGGTTGTCGCCATGGAAACCACTTAAACTTAACATAGAGCCCTCCTAAGGATGTGTGTCAGGATGTTGAAGTGTATACACACACAGACACACACAGACACACACAGACACACACACACACACACACACACACACTTAGAATAAACACACAAAACATCCTCTGTGCTTCCCTAGTGACCATTACAATAGTTACCAAGAAAATGGTCAAATGGGCATAATACACAGTCTCAGAAACACAGAGAGAGAGGAAAATAACTATTCTCTGAGCCTGGGGTGAAACTACTATGATTCCTGAGGCCACAGAGAGAGAGAGAGAGAGAGAGAGAGAGAGAGAGAGAGAGAGAAAGAGTGTAAAGGCCACAGAGAGAGAGAGAGAGAGAGAGAGAGAGAGGGAGAGAGAGAGAGAGAGAGAGAGAGAAAGAGTTTAGAGGCCACAGAGAGAGAGAGAGAGAGAGTTTAGAGGCCACAG
>NC_137674.1:38228150-38233150 GCF_963989245.1 Nansenia antarctica
TCAGGTCATTCCATATCACGCCAACTCAGATTGTTTGAGATGGTTTCTGTAGTTAGATAGACAGATAACATGAATATTTCTGCATCATTGGTTATATGCATCCCACAAAATAAAAATGGCCAGTCAATAGAATAATACACCAAATCCGATTGGGACCAAAGTTCTACCTGATAATGATTAAGACATAAATTAACCCTCCAAATACCTTCTTTAGAAGATTGTGGGCTGGTTTCACAGACAAGGCTTAGGACTAATCCTAGACTAAAAAGCATCTTCAATGGAGATTTTACATTGAAAGTGTGATTTAGTCCAGGACTAGGCTTAAGCCTTGTCTGTGAAACCGGCCCTGTATCAGCCAGTATGGAATAGCAGTTCTTTATCAGTTCTTTATCAGGAGCTTTGTTTCTTTTCTTCCTACCTTGTAATACATTTCTGGTTAATCTGGTAATCTGGAGGTTGCCCAGTCCAAAGGTATTAGTCACAGAAGTTGTGTGTCTAATGTCCAGTGAGATGTTGTCCACTAGATGGCACTGTCCGAAATCCTCCAATTGTCATGGAATGACCCACTAATGGCGCTTTTCCATTGACCGGCTCGGCACGGCTCGCCTCGGCACACTTTTGAACAGTTCTGGGTATGAGACGTTTTCCACTATACAGGAACGACCCGGGACTGTAGGAGGAGTTACGTGTCATAAGATTCCCCCCGCTATACAGATCAGCGGGGGGAAATGCGATAAGAATTATGTCAAAATGCAGCACTATCGTGCACAGATCAGCCTTACAACATGTAACGTTAAGTGCCTGTTACTTGCCGTTTTCAGTTCTAGTAGACTAGTTTAGATCTCGCAACCAGGGAAATGCCGACATGAAATGCCGACATGATTCTATTTTTATTTCTCCTGACACGTTGAGCACTGTGCTTTTTTTTGTTGGTGAACTACCGTAATAAGCCTAAAAAAGTTACTTATTACTTCTCTGCTTTCAGAAACTGTTTGAATTTTTTAGATTGGGCATATAGTTCATGAATTACGATAGTTTGAAGGTACGCTGTAAAATCCTGTCTGCGCCGACAGCTCCGGTTTCGGAGCAAGACGGGAATCTATCGGCATTAGTCAAATACATGCTCACATCCAGTCATCCGCTCACTGCTCTCCATCAAAAATGGCACATCCATCAATAATATTACATAATAACAACTGCTCTGATTAGATTGCTTAGATTGTTTAATACATCAACAGGGGGAAAGCGAGATGAACTCTGAGCGAGTATCATGCTTCCTCCATTGAACGGAAAGTCCTATCTATTCCATTCAAAGTGTTTTAGCCTTCCCCCTTTCCACTGGTAATAAGGAATTGGCAAGAATAGATCGATATAAATAGATCAACATAATGCAGCACTATCATGCACAGATCAGCCTTAAAACATGTAACGTTAGATATATAACGGAGCGATGTATTTCTACGGAAAGGCTGACTGACACAGGGCTCATACAAATTGTGTATGATACAATCTCCGCGTTTGTTATAGATACGAGTGCTCCGGTGTCTTGCTGGTAGTCAAATATATTTATTTATATATACAGCATATGGATGTTACGTGCCTGTTACCTGCCGCTTTCAGTTCTAGTAGATTTGTAGTTTAGATCTCGCAACCAGGGAAACGCCGACATGTGTTAAAGGGTGCAGGACGCGAATCGACCGGCATTTGACTCATGAGTGAACGGCGAAAATGCCTGGACGGCACAGCTTGGGATTCCATTGAAGTTACAGGGATCTGTGTGAAAGAGGCTTACATTTTGAAATAAGAGTAATAGCCTACAATGTTCATTGATAAAATGACATAAGGGATGGAAAGGGGTTTTAGAAGGGGGATGATGAAGCGCTGGACTGAGGAACAGCATAGGCACAGGACATCGCCATAATAGCGATTTTTTTGTTATGCTTGTTGTAAATAAAAGTTCTATGATGCATTGAAATGACATTAAACTAAGATAATACGATGGTTAGCATAATTGTTCTAATCTTTATTAATAAGTTATTACAGAAACAGTTAGGGATGTCCCGATCCGATATTGATATCGCATATCGCCGTGATATTGGTCCTGAATGCTGGATCGCAGCAGATCGCACCAGAAAAAAAATAGGCAGCGATCTGGGGCTCGCGATCCGGCGTGTCACTCACGTGATGACAACAGTAGTAGTCAGTGGTCACGGGCATGAGAGTTGGCTAGTAGCTACCTGTGTGTAATGAGTCTGACAATGTCATGATGCTAGCTGGTGAAATCATAAACCATTTGCTTACGTAATTTTTCGGTTGTTTACATACAAAACTACAGATGGTAAGCTTTCAAATGATGCGTCATACATTGAAATCGGAAAAAGATTCAAGACGACACGAGTATTTGAATGTTTGTTTGCATCAATGTTTTGCTCAAGAATGGTGACTGACTGCTAAAAACGCTGCTAACAGCTAGCGGCTAACGTTTCGTTCTAAAACGAAAGTATGTTTACAAGCCAGGTATCACTTACCGGTAGCCTCTGGCAACAGTGAATCCAACCCACAGATTATAAGTATTTAGTGATCGTTAAACTGTTGTTTATAATGATATAATGTATATTATATCGAGTGGTACTAGGCTACACTTTTAAAAAGGGTGCTATAATTGATTTGCCATTTGTAAGAGAAGATAAATAGAATAAAAACCTGAAGGCACTAAAACTAGAAATCAGACAGTAACTCTTTTTTTTCTACAATGCTGAATGCTGCAGTTTAAATTGTTTTAACTTTAAACCAGTTGGTCACTGAGTACTGCAGAGTACTGTTTTTGTTGCTTGAATAAAGGCTGGCAGTCTTTAATAGCCAACTGTTGTTGTGGGCTATATACTGGGGAAGTATTTATTATTATTCAGGAGTAAAACAATAAATACAAATATCGGATTGATATCGGTATCGCAGATACCTGAAGCCCAGGTATCGGTAGTGAAAAAATGGGATCGGGACATCCCTAGAAACAGTAAGTGACATTTTCCAAGAGCGAAATTTGTTGTGGTATTTAAAAATGGCGGTTAGAGAAGAAATCTATGAACATGGGATTTCCATTGACCAATGAACGGTGTGCAGCGTCACACGTCACACGCAGCCTGGCAAAAAAGTACCTTTCGTACCTTTCGCTACCCATCCCGAACAAGAACTATTTTCGGCACGGGTACCAGAAATGGCACGGGTACTTTTGGCAGTGGAGAAAGGCTAAAGACCAGGGCCGACCCGGGTTGGCCCTGTAGTGGAAAAGCGCCATAACTACCCTTTTAAAACAAAACACAATCCAACACTTTCAAATGCATGAGAAGGACTGAACGAGTGCACACAAGTAGAGATAATCAGACTGCAGCAACTCATTGCTCTCTCTCCCTCCATTCACATCATCATCATCTCTTATTTTTCCCCTCTTCCCTTCGTTCCTTCTCATTCTCTCCAAGGGTGCACCTCAAGGGTGCATTTCTTCTCCTAGTCTCTTTTCCAGCAACACTAATCTGAACAAACTGGATAGGTGAAAGCAAACAGTCTCTGTGTGTGTGCGTGCGTGCGTGCGTGCGTTGGACTGAACTGTCCAGTCTGATCACATCAATCAGTGCAGGTCGACAGAACCCCAGGTGAAACAAAAATAGCAAGGAGAGGAAGCTACCACAGACTATTGAGATGCAGCCCTTTCCTATATTCATCATCTCTCAGTCCTCTTTTCCTCTTCACTCATCCTGTCTTCAATGAGCCCAGGCTATGCATGTGAGCCGACCACCCACACACACAGTCACAGAAACAGGCACAGACACACAAAGCTGGTCATGGGAATGAATGTGATACTGAACGTGCCATAAAGCTGAATGATACAATAGTGTCTTTTGTGTGTGTGTGTGGGGGGACGGGGACGGGGGGGGGGACGGGACATAGCCTGGTACTGCAACACAGGTAGACTGCAGGGCAAAGTCAATGTAGAAGAACCCATATCATAGTGCTCTATAAATCCATGAAGGGTAGTGGAGGACTGGAGTGTACACTTCAGGGGAGGGGTAGTACAGAGACTCTGTGGCCTTGTGACAGTGGGTTCAGGGTAAAGCTGTCTCCTCAGATCAAGGCTGTTTGACCTAACACTCACTCAGCAGCCACAGTCACAGTGCTAAGTACCAGACTGGCTGGCTGGCTGACACACACACACACACACACACACACACACACACACACACACACCACAGAACCACCAGAATGGTCTCTGTGGCTGTCCAAGCGTCAGTCTGTCCTGCCGGCTTTACCAGATCTCTCTCTGTATCTCTCTCCGTCTCTCTCTCCGTCTCTCTCTCTGTCTCTCTCTCTGTCTCTCTCTCTGTCTCTCTCTCTGTCTCTCTCTCTGTCTCTCTCTCCGTCTCTCTCTCTGTCTCTCTCTCTGTCTCTCTCTCTGTCTCTCTCTCTGTCTCTCTCGAAAAATAACTGACTGTCTGACAGAAGGGGAGCTGAAGACAAGAGGAAACTTCCCTGATTTGATAAAAGGGTGTGTGTCCACTTTCCATCACACTAATTATAGTACATCTAGGTGTTTGTGCATGTGTGTGTGCTTGTTGTGTGTGCTTGTTGCGTGTGTGTGTGTGTGTGCGGCACGGCAGCATTGTACCACAGACAGACTCTCGCTGTCCTCCCCCACCTATATGGGAGAAATGGACAAACGCCAACTAAAACACACACACACCATGATCCCTCTCAAATTCCACCACACACACACATATATATATACACACACACACACACACACACACACACACACACACACACACCATGCCTAGAGCAACAAGTGTCTGTGAAAAGACACACGTCTGTAAAGGACTGTGAGAAACCTGGACCCCATAAACCCATTTCCACACACACACACACACACACACACACACACACACTAGAGCTGAGCGGAACTTACCAACTCCAACATCTCAGGCCTCATACCAACGCAATTTGTCTTA
>NC_137674.1:38238150-38253150 GCF_963989245.1 Nansenia antarctica
CAATTCTAGAACACTTTAACAAAAGCATACCGCTTAATCCAATAACTGCGACTCACATGTCTCCTTTCCTCTCCTCCTCCTCTACTCTCTCCTCTCTTTCATCCTCTACTTTCTCTTAGCTTTTGGTCTTTCCCTGTCTTCTGAACGTTCTCCTCTCTCTTTCTCTCTCTCTCTCTCTCTCTCTCAAATCACCCCCTCTACACACAGAGTAGACCAAGATAGCGGTCTAACTCACTGCCTTGGGTAAGAGGAGGATTTTCAGTAGCAGTGTGGGTTGCTGGAAGGATGGATGGGATGAGTGATGGGTATGTGGAGAGAGGGGTGTGTGTGTGTGTGGGGGGGGGGGGGGAGGGGGGGCAGGAGTAGTGGTCAGGTCCCAGCTGTGGCTGACACTTACAGACAGAAAAGAACAGGCGATGTCACTCAGCACCTCACACACTCACCCATGCGCACTCACACACACACAAACACACACACGCACACACACACACACACACACACACACACACACACACACACACACACACACACACACTGAGCTCCTGCCTTAAGGCTGCAGCACCTGGGTCTGAGCTCCTGCTGAAAGCAGCGGATGCCAGAAATACAGTGTCACAGAGACTCTCAAGGACAACCAGGTCACACACACACACACACACACTCTCGCATATATGCACAGACACAGATGCAGACACAGACACAGACACAGATACAGATACAGACACAGATACAGACAGAATGGCCGTACGGGCAGAGGAAGGAGGGGTGTGTGTGTGTGTGTGTGTGTGTGTGCGCGTGTGTGTGTGTGTATATAGTATGGGTTTCCTCCCTACAGGCAGACTTCAGTAAAACTGGAACTGTTTCATTAGAGAGTTACATGATACCAGCTGTCTCCCTCTCCATCTCCCCTACCCCCAGCCTCTCTCCTTTAGCCCCTCTCCCCTCTCCCCTCTCCCCTCTCTCCCTTAGCCCCAGCCCCAGACCCTACTACTAGCCCCAGACCCAGCCCCTACCCCTCCCACCTAGCCCTCTTACCTAGCCCTAGGCCCAACACCTCTCCTCTAGCCCCAGCCCCTCTCCCCAATCCCTCTCCTCTAGCCCCAGGCCCAACACCTCTCACCTAGCCCCAGGCCTAACACCTCTCCTCTAGCCCCAGGCCTAACACCTCTCCCCTAGCCCCAGGCCTAACACCTCTCACCTAGCCCCAGCCCCTCTCCCCAATCCCTCTCCTCTAGCCCCAGGCCCAACACCTCTCACCTAGCCCCAGGCCTAACACCTCTCCCCTAGCCCCAGGCCTAACACCTCTCACCTAGCCCCAGCCCCTCTCCCCAATCCCTCTCCTCTAGCCCCAGGCCTAACACCTCTCCTCTAGCCCCAGGCCCAACACCTCTCACCTAGCCCCAGGCATAACACCTCTCCTCTAGCCCCAGGCCTAACACCTCTCCTCTAGCCCCAGGCCCAACACCTCTCCTCTAGCCCCAGGCCCATCACCTCTCCCCTAGCCCCAGGCCCAACACCTCTCCTCTAGCCCCAGGCCTAACACCTCTCCCCTAGCCCCAGGCCTAACACCTCTCCCCTAGCCCCAGGCCTAACACCTCTCCCCTAGCCCCAGGCCTAACACCTCTCCCCTAGCCCCAGGCCTAACACCTCTCCTCTAGCCCCAGGCCCAACACCTCTCCCCTAGCCCCAGGCCTAACACCTCTCCTCTAGCCCCAGTCCTAACACCTCTCCTCTAGCCCCAGGCCTAACACCTCTCACCTAGCCCCAGGCCTAACACCTCTCCTCTAGCCCCAGGCCCATCACCTCTCCTCTAGCCCCAGGCCTAACACCTCTCCTCTAGCCCCAGGCCTAACACCTCTCCCCTAGCCCCAGGCCCAACACCTCTCCCCTAGCCCCAGGCCTAACACCTCTCACCTAGCCCCAGGCCCAACACCTCTCACCTAGCCCCAGGCCCAACACCTCTCCCCTAGCCCCAGGCCCATCACCTCTCCTCTAGCCCCAGGCCTAACACCTCTCACCTAGCCCCAGGCCCAACACCTCTCCCCTAGCCCCAGGCCCAACACCTCTCCTCTAGCCCCAGGCCTAACACCTCTCCTCTAGCCCCAGGCCTAACACCTCTCCTCTAGCCCCAGGCCTAACACCTCTCCCCTAGCCCCAGGCCCAACACCTCTCCTCTAGCCCCAGGCCTAACACCTCTCACCTAGCCCCAGGCCCAACACCTCTCACCTAGCCCCAGGCCTAACACCTCTCCCCTAGCCCCAGGCCCAACACCTCTCACCTAGCCCCAGGCCTAACACCTCTCCCCTAGCCCCAGGCCTAACACCTCTCACCTAGCCCCAGGCCCAACACCTCTCCTCTAGCCCCAGGCCTAACACCTCTCCTCTAGCCCCAGGCCTAACACCTCTCACCTAGCCCCAGGCCCAACACCTCTCACCTAGCCCCAGGCCTAACACCTCTCCTCTAGCCCCAGGCCCAACACCTCTCCTCTAGCCCCAGGCCCATCACCTCTCCTCTAGCCCCAGGCCCAACACCTCTCACCTAGCCCCAGGCCCAACACCTCTCCTCTAGCCCCAGGCCCAACACCTCTCCCCTAGCCCCAGGCCCAACACCTCTCCCCTAGCCCCAGGCCCAACACCTCTCCCCTAGCCCCAGGCCCAACACCTCTCCCCTAGCCCCAGGCCCAACACCTCTCCTCTAGCCCCAGGCCCAACACCTCTCACCTAGCCCCAGGCCTAACACCTCTCCCCTAGCCCCAGGCCTAACACCTCTCACCTAGCCCCAGCCCCTCTCCCCAATCCCTCTCCTCTAGCCCCAGGCCTAACACCTCTCCTCTAGCCCCAGGCCAAACACCTCTCACCTAGCCCCAGGCCCAACACCTCTCCCCTAGCCCCAGGCCTAACACCTCTCCTCTAGCCCCAGGCCCAACACCTCTCACCTAGCCCCAGGCCCAACACCTCTCCTCTAGCCCCAGGCCCAACACCTCTCCCCTAGCCCCAGGCCTAACACCTCTCCTCTAGCCCCAGGCCCAACACCTCTCACCTAGCCCCAGGCCCAACACCTCTCACCTAGCCCCAGGCCCAACACCTCTCCTCTAGCCCCAGGCCCAACACCTCTCCCCTAGCCCCAGGCCTAACACCTCTCCTCTAGCCCCAGGCCTAACACCTCTCCTCTAGCCCCAGGCCCAACACCTCTCCTCTAGCCCCAGGCCCATCACCTCTCCTCTAGCCCCAGGCCCAACACCTCTCCTCTAGCCCCAGGCCCAACAACTCTCCTCTAGCCCCAATCCCTCTCGTCTAGTTCCAGGCCCAGCCCAAACCCTTCCTCCACTAGCTCGAGTCCCAGATCCTCTCTCCAAGCCCTGTCCCCCAGCACCAGATCCTCTCTCCAAGCCCTGTCCCCCAGCTCCAGCCGCAGCCACTCTCCCCAAGCCCCAGACCTCTACAGGGTAGCCAAACACTACAAGTATACCACATTACTACATCACTTTTCTATCTATCCATCTCTTCAACCCCCTCTCTCTCTCTCTGTACTCACTGTATTACCCCGACCATGTCACCCCTGACAACAGCTGCCTCTCGTCAGCGTCGCTACGCAACAGCTGGGCTGGGGAGGAGTGTGAGACCAAGTTTAACAGCCATGGTTTCAGCAGGGGAGGGGGTATTTACTACAGGGCTACAGGGAGAGGGGAGGAGGGGAAAGAGAGACGGGGGAGGTTAACAGAACATCAGGATCCTATTTGGACCAGAGAGGCTCATGGTAGAGAGACAGGGCGTCGGCTGGGTATGCAGGGAGGAAGTGAGAGGTCAAGCACTTTGGGAGGACTGTGTGTGTGTGTGTGTGTGTGTGTGTGTGTGTGTGTGTGTGTGTGTGTGTATGTGTGTGTGTGTGTGTGTGTGTGTGTGTGTGTGTATGTGTGTGTGTGTGTGTGTGTGTGTGTGTGTGCGTGCATGTTTCTTCATCACAGTTTCCAGCATAGAGTGTGAGTGCAGCAGGCCTCACTAGAACAGAAGAACACTGTACCCTTTGTGCTATCAGGTCAGAGGTCAGGACTGAGGCATGAGGCCCTGCACATCAGAGCCCCCTCCCTGACCCCTGACCCCTCCTACCACTGAACTCTTTCTGCCAGGCTTGATGCCAGTCTGTTTCTCTGTTAGCTCTTGGTTTCTCTGAGTCTGCTGTTATGGTCAATAAACAGGGATGGAATTTAAGGATTTCAGGCACTGACCAGCCATGTTAGTAGAGATTTAGCCATAAAAAAAAGCCTGGCAGGCTAATTGGCCAATATTTCCACTAGCCAGAAAAACTACTAGCTGTTCTAGACCAATATTGCCGTTAAAGAAAACATGATCATCGGGCAAGAAGACAAACCACATACTTTATCACGCCTCTGAATGAGGACTACTGTTTGATTGTCAAATCGTGACCTAAAGAGAACCTGCTACTGTGGAAAACTCTCCCAAACCTTTGCCTGAGAATGTGCACCACAATGGATGCAGGCTTATGGGATTGTAGAATCTTCTTGTCGGTAATTAGATGTTATGGATCGATCTATCGAGGATTTCGTGATCTTAAATGCGTTGTGTCATCTCAGAATAGATCAGGTGCGCAGCATACACGATTTGACAAGAAAATAGAAAGAAAATGTAAATCTTGAATTAAACTCATTTTCTCGGCTGATAACAACATCGTTAATTTTATTACGAGCCACTTGCATGAATTACAGTAGGCAGTGCGGCTCACATGCCTGTAATAACTCCGCATAACCAGTAGGTAATGTGCGTACGCAAGGTCAATACTCGACGTAGAGCTACAATCGTTTCCACGGTCAAATTGACTCACGTTGAAATTTTATAAATCACTACGTTGACGTGGTTTTCTACGTACGACACGGGTAAGATACAAATTTGATCTGAGTACTTTCTATAAATGAGGCCCCTGGTTACAGAATTTTAAAGATCAATGTATAATCAATAATAATCAAACATATATGAGGAACCTACATTGTATACTGTCCTGGCTGAAAACCGACAAGTTTTTCAGCCAGGCCCCGAATATTAGCTCCTGCAAAGCACTCAAGGTCGATGTGTCCCTGGTTTCAGATAAGCTTTAGCAAAACATAACTGGTGACAATTCTGATTCTGTACTGACACACAGAGCATTTTAGGAAGAAATACACCTACTTTAAACCATCCTTACAACTTGTAAGAAAATCAGCCATAAATCATGCGGGAGAAAAGCCCCCCCCCTCGGTTCCTCCACTAGTCAGGGTCCGGTTGATTGAGTACCGATCCCCCTCCCTGGAACTCTAACGGTCATCCATGGTCAAGGATGTAGAAACACAGGTGGTGTTCAAACCTCCCTGTCTCGTTATCGCCAAATGCACCTGCTAGTTTCTCACCTCCTTGACCATCAGTTCGACCCCTACATTACTACTAATTTAACCGAAACCTTACTGTTCTGTTCCCTAATTGACCCTCATTGAGAGTAGAATAGATCTCTCCTGCTAGATGATAGTTACTCCAATAACACTACCAAAACGAGTAAATTGTTTTTAGAAAAGTATTTTTCAACAGACAGATTAGTAGACATTGGTCAACGGCCACTCCGGAGGTCTGAGTTCAGCCTACCCTGTCTAATCTTTAATGCATACACTTTTACTGTGAAAAAGGGGATTAGCAATCTCATAACCATATTGTTTACATCCTATTAACCTACACCACACCTACACCTACACCACATCCCATTCACCAGATTCACCTAGGGAAGAAAGGTTAATTAATTAGCTATTTTTTTTTCCACAGTCCAATATTCCCAACGTTCAATATTCAATCTTTAATCTTTCGAAGAGAGGTGGATCTCCCCCTGTAGACTCGTCTCGGCTCTCCCTCAATCCAGTCCTTATCTCTGCTGGGCCGTGTGAGAACAGGAGGCCTGGTTGTCCTCCCCCCCCTGGTTTCATCGGCCGCACTCTTCCCAGCTCCAATCAGATTGTTGTCTGGAACACAGGACACAAACCAACCAAGCAGTATCTTCGAAAATTCTCTCAGGCAAAACTTTTATAACCTCCACGCTTTCTGTTATAACCTCCCCCCTGGTTTCAACACTCATATCTTTCCCTGCAGACACACCTGTAGGTATGGTACAGTGGGGGACATATTGAGACATCAGCTGTGATTTTCCAAAATGTCATCTTCACCCCGAATAGGCCCCCACACTCTAAACAGTGTAGATCTGTAGTTCGAAGGCTCTGCACCAGTGACCCATGCCCTTATTGTCCCTCTTTTGGAGTGTTGAACATACTTTACAATTTCCCCAGAAGCAATTGTCAGATTGAGATACTGAGATGCAACGATCAAATTTGTAAGACAATGCCATCAAAAGTTCTACTTTTTAGTTCCATTTAACTTCAATTACACCAGATGCACATTTTAGTCACACTCTCGATTATTCCTGCAGGACCTGTGTGTGTGTGTGTGTCCTTGCAAGATACAGCCAAATCTCCCTGGCCCAATGGCCTGCTTTGCCACAATAGTGACACACATCAGTCATTCTCTCTCCCCCCTCTGCCCTGACGCAATCTATAGCTTGTGTGCTCAGATGTCTGTGTTTTCTGTTTGTTTTTGTTTTTCAAAACCAATGGGACCACTTGTCAATTCAGCTCCCATATCCATTAAGATGTCAATATCTATTAAGGTGACACAGATCATACTCTTACTGACACACGACAGAGGGGTCTCCTACAAAGATTGCTGGCCTGTGTCATAGTTCTTTCGTCTACAGACTTCCAGCCAGTGTTCTAACAGGTCCCATTCTGGGACATAACGGTACGCCACACTCCCTCCTCGGCCTTGTGGGCCAGATGAGGAGACGGCGCTCTCCCCCTCCTCTTCAGACTCATTGTAAACACACCACACGTGGTCCCATGCTCCCCCCTCCACCGAGGATGAATTCTGCATGTTAGCTTGTGCTAATTTCTCCTCTGCCTTAATCACTTCATGATGATAGACTCAGCTAGTCAAACTCATTTCTGAAACAGCTTGTAGGGACATTCTAAGACTAGACTAGCCCGTGTAGAGAGGCAAGCGAGGGAGAGGGACAGAGTGAACTGTGTGTGTGTGTGTCGAGTCTGTGTGTTGAATCTGGCCAAGGTTACCAGACACAGTCCTTTTTTCCTCTGAGAATAACTGAACTCTTAAACTTGGTCACTGAATCAATGTATGACACACAACGTCTATATCAACTTCCCCAAATCTCCCTTATTATTCTTAATCACCAATTGTATTGACAAAGGAAGCACCAATTACCCACAAGCTTGTTTTTTCTTGTTATGTAGACTGTTTGTTCTACAAGATCCCAATATCACAGTAAGACAGTAGCCTATCCTGTCCACTTTATTCCCAATTGTATGGACACAGAAAATTCCCCACAAGCTTGTTATGATTAGTTTTCAGATGTATCCCATACTAGACAAAGCCACCACCTGTATTATGCATTTGTCGTCAGGGACACTGTATCATATCTCCTGTTTCGATAGACCACTGGACTTACTATAGGCTTGTCGATAGACAAACTATAGACTTACCAGCAGACAACTAGACTTTATCAATAGACCACTATAGACTTTATCGATAGACCACTATAGACTTTATCGATAGACCACTATAGACTTTATCGATAGACCACTATAGACTTTATCAATAGACCACTATAGACTTTATCAATAGACCACTATAGACTTTATCAATAGACCACTATAGACTTTATCAATAAACCACTATAGGCTTGGCATACAACGCACCAATTATCCTGTTGTATCTCAAATCTCAATTCTTGACAAGCATTTAACCATAAACACATAAAATCTGCTCAATTTTACTTTACGTGTTGAATATTCTATCTCAGAGGTTCTTTTTTGATCTGAGCGACTTTTTAGAACTCACTTTTTAGTTGATCTTTGCTGTAAGCACGGACTGGAGCCAGCCTGTCACCACGGAGTTCCTCTCCTCTGTCAGGAAGGGAGTGGAGGGGTGCATGTCTTTGTTTTGCTGTCCGCCGGCTCTGTTACCACGATGTACCAGTTCAAAAGTTCAGTCGCTAAATCCTGGGTCACGGAAACCAATTGTAGAATCTTCTTGTCGGTAATTAGATGTAATGGATCAATCTATTGAGGATTTCGTGATCTTAAATGCGATTTGACAAGAAAATAGAATGTTCAACACGGGTCGGAATCTCTGTAGGCCTACTTGATTTATTAAGACAGTCAGCGAATGGTTCATTCAGCACAGTACCACAGCATCCGGCATTCCACGACATCATTATGAAAAACAGACAGGCTTAAATACTCTCTCTACCAAGGACAGATTGACTCCTCGGCAGCTTAACCCATCTATCTTGACCACCCTCTGTCTGTGCCCTAGCGCCTAACCCCCAAGGCCTTAAGATAACAACCTCCCGAATCTGTATATTGTGGAGCAGGCTGACCTGGAAGGAACAGAATGTGTGTGTCTGAGTGACCTGAGAATAGTGTGTGTGTGTGTGTGTGTGTGTGGGTCGGTGTCATGTGTGTGTCTGAGTGACAGAAGCATAAATGTTGCTAGACAATCAGTAAGATCTAACAGGATCAACTGGAACTGTCCTCGACCGTGGAGAACATTTCATCTCTCTACCTGGACATTGTGGACAATCTCACTCAGTCAGACTCTTGGCGATACAAGGTGGAGAGTTGACAGGGTGACAGGGGTCTCCCACCAGAGCAGTTTCAACCTGACTGTGTGCAGAACTATAGAGATCAAAGGGAATCATGTTTATCGTGATGAGACTATAGACCTGAAGTGTGATAGAGCAAGGGACACCAAGAACAGCTCTTTTCTCCACATCACTCACCTTACCAACGAGGATCACAGCTTTTACTTGTGCCTGACGATAGAGGGACAGCGATGTGTTCACAGTCAGTTCAACTATGTGTTGTTTAAGATTATAGAGTATATTATTTTCTCAGAGGGTGAGTTGGCTTTACTACCTTGTTTTACCACCGACCTCACCGACCACCGGCGTGTCTTCATCGTAGAACTGACGGTCCCATGGGAGGAGGCCATCGATGAGGCATTCGAACGGAAGAGGCGGAGTATGCCAACTTAGCAGTCGAAGCAGAGGGGCGGGGCTGGAACGTGAAGGTGTGGCCAGTGGAGGTGGGCTGCAGAGGCTTTGTAGCCAGCTCCACCACAAGGCTCCTGAGGGCAGTAGGGATCAGAGGACAGGCCCAACGGAAGGCAATCAGAGAACTGTCCACTGCAGCAGAACGGAGCAGTCACTGGCTGTGGCTGAAACGTAGGGACCCAACATGGGCTCCCAAATGACCACGTGGTGCCACCGTGCGACACACACCCAGGCCTGATCAGCCTGTGGTGGGCCAACCTCGGCAGAGGCTGTCTTGTGATAACTGGCCGAAACACCCAATGAGGTCAGGGACCACAACTGAAGATGTGTCGTACTGGTGGCACCAGGTTATCATTGCCAAATTCCACTCCACCCAAGAGGACATCTCCAACTCCACTCAATTGTTGTGCTGAATATTTAGGGATTTTAACAACCAGTCCTATTAAGAATCCTACCACCGACCTCAACAAAACAGGGATATGGTGGCAGGGGATGGAGATTCCCTCAAAGCATCACCATCTGGGGCGTGTTAATGGCATAGCACACTAAGGCATAGCACACTAAGGCGCATATCGTCGCAAGGTCCCTGGTTCGATTCTGGCCATCAACATATCCTTCTACTTCTACTACTTCCCCCCTTGTATTGTTTCTCCAGTGTCTATTATATATATATAAATAAATAAAAATGGCCCCTGGCCTGAGCTAGATTACTCTTCCTGCTAGGACTGGTGAATTGATGATTCACTTGCTTAGTCAAAATGTATTGATTGTAAGTCTCTTTGGAATAAGGCGTCTGCTAAATGCCAAAAATCTAACTATAATATCCTGCATGTCATCCCCCTCTCTCTCACCCATCCTTCCTGTCAATCTCTACTGTCTCTTTCCCAATAAAGCAGAAATGCCCTAAAAACATATTTTAAAAAAAAGACATCACCATCTGACGGAGGGGAGTCGATGTACATGGTGGATGGAAGAGTGTCAGAGAATTATTCCCTGTTCATCCCATATCGTCCATGCAGAATCACTCAGGGCAGTATGTTTGTACATATGATAAACACTCCATGCAACACGTCTAACTGTTTGTGTGTCCCAAGTATGAGTAATATCAGAGAGAGAGGAGGTGACACTCAGCTGTACCTCAGGTCTCAACAAGTCTCACAATGTGTTATTGTATAGACAGACTGCTAAAGGGGATGGTCTCATTCTGGACACATTGCGTGAGGAGACATTTAGGCAAATTCCCATGGATTTAAATTGTCGGTTGAATGTGGCTCACTCCTGCATCACTCCTGTCCTGTCTGGTCATCTCGAACGTCTCACTCGAGGACAGTGGGGAGTATGGGTGTGCTCTTGTTTTGAATGTGTCTATATATAACTGAAACCTTGTTTGTGGAGAGGGATCCATTTGTTGACTCCACCTTCTGTGCTATGTTGTCTTCTCTGATGGGCTGTGCTCTCCTGGAGATGGTCTGTGTGGTGGTCACAGTGAACATGAAGATCAGGAGAAGACCCTAAGGACTGCAGCCCAGGAGAGAGAGAGGAGAGTGAAGGAGAGAGGAGTAAAGAAGAGAGAGGGGAGAAAAGAAAAGAGGGGAGTGAGGATGATGGAAGAAGTAAGAGAGGAACATGGAGAGAGAGGAGAGAGAAGGTTATCTGTGACAACATTTAAAGGTCCAGTATGTAACTTTCAAGCTTTCTAAAAGCTTCCTAATGGTTGTAATGACTATGTTTAATCGGTAGGGATTAGGGAATGAGATACTTTGAAATAATTATTTACGAACACTGTTTTGGTCCAGAATCTTTTTTTCTAAAATGGAGGTTTGCATATAAACATGTTGTTACTGCCAGGGGTGTTCTAGGAGAGCGGACTGATTTGAACCTTTCTGTCTCTGGTGGCTGCCTCTTCAAATTGTGCGTGCATGCAGAAACACAACAGCTAATGTCCGACACAAAAATTGTTTTCGGGGGTTATATTATTATTAGGGAGGATGTTGTTGCCACCAGAGGTAAATGTACTTGTCCATTTACCATTTTTTACCATTTACCAGAGGTGGCAGATTTCAGATAAACTTACGCCCTGGGGCCTCATTTATAGAAAGTACTCAGATCAATTTTTTTAGCTTACGCGTGTCGTACGTAGAAAACCACGTCAACGTAGTGATTTATATAATTTCAACGTGAGTCAATTTGACCGTGGAAACGATCGTACCTCTACGTCGAGTATTGACCTTGCGTACGCACATTACCTACTGGTTATGCGGAGTTATTACAGGCATGTGAGCCGCACTGCCTACTGTAATTCATGCAAGTGGCTCGTAATAAAATTAACGATGTTTTTATCAGCCGAGAAAACGAGTTTAATTCAAGATTTAAAAGGAACTGATGTTTATGATTGTATTTCAGTCTTCTTTTATATCCCTCCGGAGCTGTCTATCTCCCCTTCAACATGCCTAGTGCGTTCCACAACGGACCTTGCCCGGCCACGCGCTAAATTATACTGGATTTTCTCCGGTGTCAGGGAGTTCGCAAAGGGAGTTCGCAGCCATATACAAGAATAAGACCACCTGATAAGAATAAGACCATTATATTATTACAGTATAAGCAGCACTCGAGTTGAGGGGGGATGGCATCCCCCCAGAAATAAAAACTGTCAAAATCGTCCCCCTCTTTCGTCCCCCTCTTTCCATACTTTGGGCCCTATTATGCACTTCATAAGTCTTAAGCAATAAGACGAGGCGGTAGATCTAAACTTAAGACGTGGAGGCGTGGTCAAGGCCACTTTGCTATTATGCGTGCGGTAGTGGGCGCCTAAAACCCGGCGTTAAGCCCAGAAATTTGTCATGGGTGTGTTTTGGGCGTCTTCTCAATCAACCCAATCAGCGTGCCAGGTGCCATTCCCTTTAAGAACCGGCTGCGTTGAGTCTTTAGCGCTATGCTATTATGGAAGTCCTAAGAAGGAGGTCAGCGCGCTTCTCTGCAGAAGAAAGTAACAAGCTCGTGCATGAGGTCAAGGCTCGCCAGTTCGCAATCTTTGGAACGGCGCGAAATCCTCCCCGAGCCGAGGTGGTGAAACAGGCGTGGGAAGAAGTAGCAGCGGCCGTGTTTGAAAACGTGCATGAAAAGTCTAGCGCCTAAGAACTTTTCAAACCACTTCTTAGTGCTAGGCGCAAAGTCAGATCGCATAATAGCAGGGGCGCCTAACGCACTTCATTAACATATGAACACTCCCACAATGAGTAATATATGCACGGGAGTCTTACGTCTTATGTGTGGGCGCCTAGGGACACCTGCATAATAGCAGTAGCGCGTATGAAGCACATAATAAGGGTGGCGGTAGGTCTTAACCTGGCGGTGCGTCTTAATTAAGACTTAAGACGGCAAGTTAAGAAGTGCATAATAGGGCCCTTTATGTCTTTTTTTTTATTATCAATGAACATGGTATTACTGCTATTTCAAGGTGCGAGGGGGCACGCACACATGCTATTACATTTTTACCAAGTTACTGACACTGAAGTCACTGACGCTGAGGGGAATAAAAACTGAAATAAAAACTGTCAAAATCATCCCCCTCTTTCGTCCCCCTCTTTCCATACTTTATGTCTTTTATTTTTTTATCAATGAACATGGTATTACTGCTATTTCAAGGTGCGAGGGGGCACGCACACATGCAATTACATTTTTACCAAGTTACTGACACTGAAGTCACTGACGCTGAGGGGATGCTAAAATTGTCTCATATGATAAAATCCACCACCTCCCCTGATTTTCTTTTACAACTTGAGTACTGAGTATAAGCATGTGCCTGGTTAGTTGTCATGATCAAACGTTACAAATGCAACTTACCGAGAAGCCACCCTTCGCTGCCAGTCTCCCGCTTCCAGACGAACGCCTACCCTATATTATTGCACTTGTCTTAATTCAGCCGCTATAATTGAGCCGCTATCACAGGGCGTTAATACAAACCTCATTCACATGCATTCATTTTACCTGCGTTGGTATTTATAGAAGTACGCAACTTTAAACCATCTCAGCCCGTTTTATAAATAATGCCTACGTCCGTTTAGAAAAATGTGCTTACGTGAAAGTCAAAGATGACGTTCAAGTACTTTTTTATAAATGAGGCCCCTGCTCTTTTAAAGGAGAGCATAACAACACATTTCCACATCATGACCCCTCATGAGGTGTGACTCAAAATCTAAATACAAATACAGCACACAAAAAATACCTTACTTACTGATATACTTGTCACATAATGTGATAATTTCGCTGTTAACTCAAGTAAAGACCCTCCCCTCTCTGGAAGAGCTGTACAACACACGCTGTCTCAGGAAGGCCTCCAAGATCTCCAGGGACCCGACCCACCCTGGGTACGAACACTTTACCAGGCTGCCCTCAAAAAGGCGGTTCAGGACCCTGGCCGCTAAGACAAACAGACTGAAGAACAGCTTCTACCACAGGGCCGTCCAGGCCCTGAACACAGCAAAGACCTAAGTTCTGGGCCCTGGACAGTCTGGACGGATTGTATGGCAGCTGCTGGACTGAAAAAAATCAGGTGTAGTGCTGAGGCACAAACATGTACATTTCAAGCCTGCAAACTGTGACACTTTAAATAACGTGAAACAATACTATTGTGCAATATGACAACCCCAGTCGTCTATCTGTACAGTATAGTACAGTGGATAGTGTACATAGCCTTTATTTATGTAAACCAGCTCCTTCCCTTCTTGTGATTTTTTTTTTTTAAGTGTTTTTTTTCTTCCCTTTCCTAACACCAGGGGAGCCACCCCTCCTAAATTTCGTTGTTTGGTACCTGTACTGTAGCAATGACAATAAAGTCCATTCATTCATTCATTCAAGTCTCACCCTTTATTCTGGGGGATGTCCTCTTGGCATAGTGATAGACACTTGGGTCTTCCTCATGGGAGACCCAGGTTCAAACCCCACTTGTTGTATTGGTGCCGTGACCTAGATAGGTTTCCCTGTGGTGTGTACATGCTACAGTAGGCCAGGCAAGGGGTAGTTGCTACGTGTTTCTGTCAGATTTATGGGTGATCCCTGCAAGCTGCCAAGAATTTGACCCGCTTAACCTCAGATCTATCTGCTCTATGCACGATATGGGGCTCTGGGATAGATGGGTGGAGTTGGGAAGAAGCCGTGTGTGTATTTGTGTGCTCAAGTTTAGGAATGAGATTCAAACTGATATGCCTTCCAGGAGTCAAGTGGATCCAAAACGTTATTCTCTTCCTCTCTCCTCTGGATCAGCTCAACCAGATCCAGACCATAATAACCTCTGAGCTGCCAGAGCGGAGTGATCAGGTCTGTTGCTGTGGTTACAGGGTTACGCTCTACACAGCTACTGTATCCTGATCACACACACTCTCACAAGTATCCCACAGAACACACACACACACACACACACATACACATACACATACACAAACTGTATATTGCCAACCACAGTGTTACACTCTAGACTCTAGAGTCTAGAGTCTAGAGCAGTGGTCTTCAACCGGGGGTCCGCGACCCCTAGGGGGTCCGCAGAGGTACTGCAGGGGGTCCGCCAATTTCTGTCATAATAATTGACAACTTTCACCAAAATAATCAGTGAGAATTAAAAAATATAACAAAAATGATATTGAGTAAGGTACAAGCATTAATAGGCAATAATAAGCTACTTTTGACAAAAACAATTTACAAAATAAATGATGCCCATGATTCTAGAGTCTAACACGTCAGCTGGAAAAAAAACACACCTGTCTAGCAAGCTAGGTGTTGGCTAAAACGCTGCAGTTCGGTCTTCATTGCGAAATTAACGTTAATTAATAACTAGCATAACGTTACTAATTT
>NC_137674.1:38258150-38280650 GCF_963989245.1 Nansenia antarctica
TCTCACCCTCAGTTGCGCTGCTTTTCCATCTGTACTGTCTCCGGGTGAAAAAATCTACCCTTGAGGCCTTCAGATTTTCTAGTGAATCCCCTTTGATTGAAGCAAATGGGGACGCTGTTGTTGATGTCATATTCTTTAACCAATCAGATTTCGAGTTTGCCATGTTGGGCGTATTCTTTGACACGCTGTAGCCTTCTAGCTAGCCTAGCTGCCTAGGAGCATGCGTCAATATTTTCACATTAAAATGTATTGGGCGACAGTTAGCATTGTGCCTTCCTGTTTCCCAGCATGCATTGTGTTAGACTTGGAGAGTTATGTTGCATGCATTGTGTTCATACTTTGAGAGTTATGTTTTAAATGTCTTATGCATGTTTGTTCAGTATTGTTAAATTGTAAAAGTAATTGTTTCTGTTGTAAGTGTTTTGGAGAATTAAGTACCGGTTGGTTGACAATGCTATTCAGTTTGATGACCTCAGCGTTAACTTTCATGCTGCTGTCACTGTGGATTTGGGGTGGTTATGTCAATGACATTAACCTTGAATGAGCCTATAGCTCTGGTGTCATGGTGAGGTTATTCAAAGGAGGTTTAATAGGCTAGGTGCACGATCTCACTACTTCCTGAAAGGCAACTGGTATGAACATATCCTGTCTCACTCTATTGGTTTAATTGATTAATCAGCTGTGCACTGTGTGTTCCAACAGTTTACCGCACAGCTGATTAATCAATTAAACCAATAGAGTGAGACAGGATATGTTCATACCAGTTGCCTTTCAGGAAGTAGTGAGATCGTGCACCTAGCCTATTGCGGGAGGATAACACTGAAGGCCTAAGTGTGATTGATTGATTGAAAACTTTATTAGAAGATTTGCAGAAGTAGGTACATGACAGTACATATTACATACAAGGTCAACTAACAGGATAAAAACCCAAGAAAGCCACTGGCTTATTTCAATTGGGGTCCTTGATTCTCAATTCATCGTTACATGTAAGACAGACAAAGAAAAAAGAAAAAAGAAAAAAAAAACTAGTACTATCTACAAGATAATACAGACAAATAACTATTACTATCTACAAGATAAAAGTACTAAATTGCATGGCCACTGTTTTATTTGTAATAAGTATTAAATATTAAAAAGCTGTATTGGAGTTGAGCCAGACTGCACGTTTGACCATTGCAACCGTATGGTCTCCACTGAAACCAATATTAATTGTAGGTAGATGTTACCAGTGTGGAGGAGGCTAAAGCATTATTGGTCTGCAGCAGCACAAACGAAAGACCCAAGTCGTGAGAGAGAGAAACTAGTCATGTCCCTATTCAATGTGAAGACCAACAGCGCCACCCAGTGGTATTCCTAATGAACTGAACTAGTCCTCTCTATTAAACTGAACTCCCCTCTTCTGCGCGCTTGTAGAAAACTACGTTTCCCAGACTTGTAGTCTCCTAGCTGCCTGTAGTGGTTGTTCGGGGACGCCGCTGCCACTGTCACATTGTCATTGTGCACAGACCTCTGTGTGTGTGTGGTGCAGCTCATATTCCATGTCGGTGAGATTAGTTAAAGACCTTTGAGATGAATTCGTCGTCGGTTGTTGTGACATTGTTATTGACGGTGGTCGTCGCTTATTACGTGTATGTACCATTACCTGGTGCCATACAAGAACCATGGAAACTCATGTTCCTGGATGCGGCTTTCCGAGTTATCATGCGAGTGGTAAGTGATCAATCGAAATAACATGACATATTATTGGAGAAATGCCACGGATAGATCGTTATTAAAGAGCGGGATATAATAAGAATGTCTGACTGACTGCAGTGCCTTGAGTGTGTTGCAGTCCCGTGTCCCGTGGCCAGGTCTGCCGTGGGCCGGTTGAGCCGGTTACCGCACCACGTCTGACTTAAGTAGCCTACAAACTAACCCTAGTTATAGCGTAAGTATATACTAAATCAAGATTTAGTCACATGTATTGTTTGAAACACTGACACCAAAACGATGACTGTTATCGATATAACGTTAGCTACCAACTTGAGACTACTGACCTCAGTGACCTGGCTGTGGCAGGTTAGCTAAGGTGAGTAGTCTAAACAGTCATTGTTTTGGTGTCAGTGTTTCAAACAATACAAGTCACCTAACGTTAGCTAGCCAGACTAGTTCATAGGTGTGCTGGATTTTGAAATAATAATAATAATGTTCCGTCTTGTTAACCTCAGCTAACCTAGATGGAGACAGACCTTAGCAGACGTTAAAAGTCGTTATTTCAAATATTGCGTTGTGGCAGTTTGTGGACATGATCGGTACACATTCACATACACTTCCTGGATCAACTCAGTAGTTTGCTCTGCTCGCTGATTGGCTATAAAGTTCTTCCATCACGTTTTATGCGACAATGTCTTTTTAGTAACAACTCGCACATTACTAAGTATTTACTAGCTAAGATTGGCAAAAGATTGGCGTGGTGCAACCGAAATTAGTAAACAACTAGTTTGAAACTACCGGTATGCTTTCATTTATGCCTGCATTTAGTAATGACTTAGGCCAAATTGGTGCAACCCAGTAGCTGCTCTGTTATTCATTCACGACACTATAGGGTGTTCACACATGTAATTTTGCTTTCACTTTAGATTAAAATAAATATGTCCATCTCACAGAGAATTTCATGAGAAAAACAATGGTCCAAGGTTCCCCATGGTTCTATCATGTACGGTTCAAAAGTTATCGAGGTTTACCTCTTTACATACACACGTTCTACGACCAGTGGGTGGACTCCCTACTAAGAAACCTGTGACTAGTGTGTAGGATACCGTCTGTGTTCTACTTAACAATTATGGCGTTGTGTGAGATTCACATAGGCTACCTGTGAGACAACACATGACATTGTTACAGAGTGTGTGTGTGTGTGTGTGTGTGTGTGTGTGTGTGTGTGTGTGTGTGTGTGTGTGTGTGTGTGTGTGTGTGTGTGTGTGTGTGAGAGAGAGAGGAATGGCTGTAACATGAGATATTTTCCTTCATTTATATCCATTTAATTCCCCTTCTTTATCTTAACTTTCACCTATTTACATACACACGTAGACTATGCATGAACACACACACACACACACACTGACCAAGCTTACATTGACTAATACACAGTATGACGCAAAGCTGCAATTTGTCCTTTAGAGTTTTGATAATGTGATTATGCAGGGATGGAAACTAGTCTAACGTAAGATGGCTGATTGCACACTCAAACCTTTAGGGATAGTTTACCACACACAGATACACATGGATAATACATGGACGGACACACACACACACACACACACACACACACACACACACACACTCACTTGCACTGTCCACCTTATAGTAGGTGTACAGACTATATGTTGTAGCCTTCTGTAGAGAAGGTAATGGGATCAAGAAGGGAGTGTGTGTGAGTGTGTGTGTGTGTGTGTGTGTGTGTGTGTGTGTGTGTGTGTGTGTGTGTGTTAGTGAGGAATATGAACGTTGTACTTACTTCTCCCTTAGCCTTGACCCTGGTGTTGAAACTAGCTCTGTGTGTTGAGCAGAGCAACAGTCACATGTTGCTACACTGTCCTTGGAGGATTACAAGCTATGGCTGCTTCTCCCTCCCGCGCCACCCTGCCTTCAGCCTAGTCTCTGTTGAAATGGGCCATGGGTTACTGGGTGAGGGGGTCAGACAGACAAACAGACACAGACAGACGAGGAGACAGACAGATGAACAGACAGACAGACAGGTTAGTGGGCAAGGAGACAGACAGATAAAATAGAGACAGACGGACAGGTTAGTGGACATGGAGACAGACAGACAGGTTAGTGGGCGAGGAGACAGATAGACAGACAGGTTGGTCGGTAAGGAGACAGACAAGGTTGGTCGGTAAGGAGGTTTGTAGCCTATCCCCCGGTCCTTGGCTATATCAGTTCATATCACTATAGACCAGTCTACTTGATGACCAATTGTAGATCTGAAAGAAGACTTGTGTATTTGTGTGTGTACTGCATTAACCTCTCTTATTCAATCCTCTCTCTCTCTCTCTCCCTTCTCTCTCTCTCCTCTTTCTCTTCCTTCCTTCTCTTTCTCCCTCTCTCCATCCTCTCTCTCGCTTCACTCACTCTCTCCCTGTCTCTCCACTCTCTCTCTCTCTCTCTCTCTCTCTCTCTCTCTCTCTCTCTCTCTCTCTCTCTCTCTCTCTCTCCTAGGGTGATGTGGTGGAGTGGCTGGGTCTGGGTCATCACATGTGGGTGATCAGGGGGTTTACGGACACCCTTCCTGGTGTGGGGTCGGTTCTTGTGGGATCTGTTATAGGTGGGGGGTTAGGAGGGGGGGTGAGGATCAGCGACCCAACCTTTGATGGCGTCCCGGTCCGTGTGTTCGAACCCCCTGCGGGCGGGGAGGGGCAGCTGAGGAGGGCAGTGCTGTTCTTCCACGGAGGTGGCTGGGCCCTGGGCAGTGCAAGTGAGTGTGTGTGTGTGTGTGTGTGTGTGTGTGTGTGTGTGTGTGTGTGTGTCCGTCTCCGTCCATGTATTATCCATGTGTATCTGTGTGTCCATTGGTGTCCTTGTCCGTGTATATGTGTGTTTGTTTGCGTGTACGTACACATGCATTATACAAATGTGTGAATAAGATCACTCGTGATTGAACCAGTGTCTTGTTTTGCTTTCCCATCTCTCTCTCCCTCCCCCCATCTCTCTTCCTCCCCCCATCTCTCTCTTCCTCCCTCCCATCTCTCTCTCCCATCTCTCTCTCTGCTCTCTCAGAGAAGGGATTTTATGATGAGATAAGCAGGATGATGGCTGATGAGCTGAATGCGGTCGTTGTGTCTGTTGAGTAAGCGCGTCTAACCCTAACCCTCAAACACTGCACTAACAGTATCTCTTTAGTTCTGCTCAGAGACACACCACACAGACATTGGTCAGATTAGGATCTGGAGAGAGACAAGAGGGCACTCATCGATGTCATAATCTCCTCCTCCACTCCCTTACCCACCGAGTCATCCGGGAATACATTGGGTTCACCGCCTGAACAATTCCTGTGTATTACACACACTGTGAATATACACCCAGAAAATACATCAGCTTCAGTAATTACACATTCATCTACAGTACCTGCACTGTAAGATTCTAAATTGTGTGTGTGTCTGTAGCTATCGTCTGGCTCCAGAGGTGCGTTTCCCTACTCAGTACGATGACTGTCTCAGTGCTGCCAAACACTTCCTGTTGCCGGGGGTTCTGAAAGGATATTCTGTGGACCCGCAGCGAGTCGCAGTGTCTGGAGACAGTGCAGGTGGTAACCTGGCTGCAGCTGTCGCACAACAGGTACACACAAACACACACACATTCACAAATATGCCAGTATTTCACACAAATTCATACACTGTATACATGCCTACAGTAGTACACACACACACACCCTAAACCTCTCCCGTCTCTCCCTCAGATCAACACGGACGATAGTGTGAGTGTTAAGTTCAGCGTCCAGGCGTTGATCTACCCTGTGCTCCAGGCTTTAGACTTCAACACTGCGTCCTACCAGCAGAACCAGGTGGTGCCCATCCTCTACCGAGACCTTATGGTCCAATTCTGGCTGCAGTACCTGGGCCTCGAACCCTCCCTGCTGCCCCTCTTCCTGGCTAACAACCACAGCTCCCTCCTCCAGTCAGCCATCACCCCTGACACACGGGCCAGACTCGACTGGACCACTCTGCTCCCGGCCAAACACCGGAAGCACTACCAGCCCGTAGTGGTGGAGACGGGGTCGCAAGGGTTTGTAGAGAAGGTTCCGGGTCTGGTGGACACACGGGCGGCACCATTGTTGGCACCACCGGAGGTTCTGGGTAGCTGCCCACGCACATACGTTCTGACGTGCGAACACGACGTGCTGCGGGACGACGGGCTGATGTACGTTAGACGCTTACAGGACGCCGGCGTCACAGTTACCAGTGATCACTATGATGACGGTTTCCATGGCTGCATGAACTTTGCTTTTTGGCCGTTCAACTTCGACGTGGGGAAGCGGACGGTTAGGGGATACATCAGCTGGCTGCAGGACAACCTGTAGAATGTGTGTGTGTGTGTGTGTTAGTGCAGCATGTATCCGTGCTGCGTGCGTATTAATGTGTGTGTGTGTGTGTGTGTGTGTGTGTGTGTGTGTGTGTGTGTTCGTGCAGCATGTATCCGTGCTGCGTGCGTATTAATGTGTGTGTGTGTGTGTTCGTGCTGCGTGCACTTGTGCTAAAACTGGATGTTAGAATGTAAGAACAGCGCACAAGCACTTCAAATGATCCATCACTGTATATCTTTGCACTGCTTCTGTGTCATTACACTGAGAGGAGACATGTGTTTTTACAGTCTTAAGCAACCCCATAGTAGTGACAGGAAATGTCATATGTTCAGTATTTAGTAACCTTGTGTGTGTTTGACTTTCGTCGTAAAACGCTACATCTACAATCTAAATGTTTGTTTCTTTTCTTTTCTATAAATTGATTGCTGTCATGACCAAAAAATCTTTGATACATATTGAAAGAACATATTATTTACCTACATAATGATCACATTCTTGAAGTTGTAATCAATCGTGATTATTTCAATGTTTTATGATAAATGTAAAATGACCAAAACTTTTACAAATGTATAAACAGTGTTTTGGACTGTTCAAGCTCTTCATTGTCACCCCTTTAGTGAGTCACCCAGTGCCTACTGTGGCCAGAAGGATTGTGGCATAAGTGATAGTTTGGGTTTATTTGGTGGGTCAGATCTCTGCAACAATGATCTGACCCACAATGATTAGCAATATCATAACGCTTACATGAAGGATGGTTTCAAATCCCACAATAAGTACAGATATAGTTTTTACATGTTTTAGTCGACTCCCATTTTAGTTGTTGTTTATGTTGTTTTAGTCTCCACTCTACTCCAGTCATCATGTTTTGAGATTTGTCAGTGTCTAAAACCTCACTTTTAAAACAGGAGGTTTATTCTTTTTCTTTGTAATGTGATTGATGGTTCCAATCCGCCCAATTGTTATTTCCAGTGTTCTCTCCTTCTTCTGACAACCCAAAAGTGTTAATAAAAGAAAACAGTTTTAGTCCTTCTCTTTAGTCTTTATGTGCTTGGGGACTCATTCAAGCCCTTATCTTCTCCCCAGCACATTAAATATACTGTTGGACTTCCTAGAAAAGGAGGAGTGGGGAGGTAAAAGAAGAGGTAGAGGGAGGGAGAAGGGAGGAGAGGAGAGGATGGGGGAGGTAATTTGAGCAGTGGGGAGCGGAGGGGTGGAACTCGGGTCTGGTCTGTTTCAGACTGTTTGGACATAGCTGCTCATCAATCACAGTAAAGTATGATGAAATATGGAAACACCCGGACCCGGAGACGTCTCCTTAAGCCTGAACACACACACTCTCACGCTAAATGTCCATATGTTCATCACACACCCACACATACTGCCAGGGTAGAACACACACACTCACACAACCAACAAAATGAAGGAGAGAGATTGGCGGAGTGCAAAACAAAGATCCGTTGTACTCATTCTAATCTAAAATACGTGTTTGGTTCCTCTCAGACATTACAACATCGCTACACTAGTGACTGTACCCTTGGCTTTGGCCCAAGTCAGGTTTCTTCACTGGAAATCAGTTGTTAGGAAAGTCTGTAGGTAGTACTCCCTCTCGTGGTTCAGTTACAGTATGCTTCTCCACTAACTCTTGGGATGCAGGGATAAAAACAATGGCCCTTTCTCTATTATTAGAAACTCAATTCTTAGCGTCCTCTCCTCCGTCCTCCACTCTCTTCCTTCTCAAAAAGCAATGGAGAATATCTAAGGGGAGGAACCTAAATATTATCCTCCTGTGCGTTTTGAGTAAGAAACGAGTGGAGGACAGAGAAGTGGACATGTGGAATCGACTTTCTGACAAAATACATTTGTTAAGAAAAGACCATGGTTTTGGTCCAGCTGTTGATTCCCCTCTACAACACAACATATCTCATTAGCACTGTGACAGATGATGGAACTTGTTCAATTACATTTGGATGGAGTGGTGAAGCCTGTCTCTAGTCTGAGTGAGTTAATTTAATCTTGTTTAAAGTAAGTGTGTTGTTGGTGGCTTTGCTGTACTGTGTTTTGCTGTCAGTCTCTGGTGGAAGGGGCTAAAACTACTCTGCAAGTAAGTCCCTATTCAGCTTTGACTAGAGCTAAATACATTTGGATTGAGAGGTAAAGCCTGTCTGGTCATTAACTGATCGTTAGGTGGGAGGACCTGCAACCCTGCTAAGTCATCAGCAATTACAGAATCTGCACTTTTATCCTGACAGACTCCTGACACAAGGAGAAGACCAAGACCATGGACCAAGACCACGGAGTCAATCCGTATGCGCGTTCAGACCTGGGTAAAACAGCCTTTTTTATTGATGCCTCTAATACATGGAACACTCTGCAGCAAACTCTCCGGTTGGAGGTCCTCCCCTCTGCCTCTACCTTTAAACTCTTGGTGCAAAAACTGTATTCTACCGATTGCAATTGTTTTTGTAGTTTTTTTTCTTTCTTTTTTTTTCTTTTTAATCCTGTCTTGCTCACTGTTTGTTTGCCCTTGCTCACTGTTCTATTGTACACTCGACGTCACTGTAAATGAGGGTGACCTCAGTGCCTATCGAGTTTTAAATAAAGGTTTGAAATTAAATGAAATGAAATCTGTGGAGTCCATCGAGGAAGGCCTTTCACTACTCTGTGCTTTTTCCCCATTCCTGTTATTTCATCCCTCAAGAGGACACAGATGCTACACCTCCCCTCGCAACACATCTAATCTAATCTACCCACCATGCTCAACTGACCACGACCTCACTATCGCGGGACGAGGCTATGTTAGCTTACGCCTGCTTCATGTCCTTCCATTTTTTTGCTCTCACAGAGACATGGATTACACCTGAAAACACAGCTCCTCCAGCTGCCCTCTATGATGCCTACTCCTTTTCTTATTCCCCTAGACTCTCTGGTGGAGGGGAAGGCACAGGACTCTTCATCTCACCTAAGTGGTCACATAGTGTCCTTCCCCAGTCAGACTACCCACACTATATCCTCTCGTCGCTCGTCTTGTGCTTACCCTCTCCCTCACCGCACTCTCTTCCTCTGTCTTAACCTCCCTACCCTCTGTTGAAACCCTCTCTCTTCTATCCACTGAGGCAGCCACCTCCACTTTCCTGTCCACTCTTTTCTCATCCTTCGACTCTCTCTGTTCCCTGACCTCAAGGCCAGCACGATCCTCTCCACACGCTCCTTGGCAGTCTGAAACCCTGCAAGCTTGTAGAATAGGGATCTCTCTCCTCCTCCTCCTCAACTACACCTCCTCTGAATGAATGAATGAATGAATGGACTTTATTGTCATTGCTACAGTACAGGTACCAAACAATGAAATTTAGGAGGGGTGGCTCCCCTGGTGTTAGGAAAGGATTTTTTTTTTTTTTTTAGAAAAAGAATAAAATCACAAGAAGGTAAGGAGCTGGTTTACATAAATAAAGGCTATGTACACAATCCACTGCATCAGCTGCTAAAGCTTCTTACTACCATTCCAAAATTCCATCCTCTGCCTCTGACCCAGAGAAACTGTTCTCCACATTCTCCTCACTCAGTTTCTCTGAGAAGGTGTCTCCTACCACTGCTTTTGGGGATGACACCCAACTCTTTCTCGCTCCCCCCGCCCTCACAGGTGGCAACACATGTCTCTGCATGTCTTACAGACATTTCTGCTTGGATGTCAGCCCACCAACAAGCTCTACCTTAACAAGACTGAGCTGCTTTTCCTCCCTGGGAATGCCTCTCCAAGACTTCTCCATCACAGAAGAGAATATAGAATATGAAAATAAAACACTTAAGGATAAATGACAGGTCAAACATAAGACATTTATTCCCAATGATTATTTCTAACAGTTATGGACATGATCAAACAAACTCAACACAAGTGGTCACATGACCAACTAACAAGTTAACATTAGCCTACATTATCTGACTCCAAAAGACATTTCATGGTTAATAATGATTGACAATGCTTTGATCATTCCTGTGTGACAGACAATCAATCATATCAGATCCTAGATTCAATTAAGAATTCCCAAAATGCTATTTTTACCATGCCCTCAAGTTAAGATAAATCGTGAGGAGTTTATGCTTGGTCAAATACAATACCTGAAGCTGATGACTCAATTCTACATCTCTTTAACGATGCATGTGAACATTAGACATTAAATGGGAAAACCTGGTCAAGATTATGTCATGCTGTTTTGATTACAAGACCCTAGATAAAATCATGTCACGTCTTAAACCATCCACCTGTGCCCTTGATGTCCTTCCAACAAGCTTTTTTAAAAACACTGTACTTGAAAACTGTGCCCTTGATGTCCTGCCAACAAGCTTTTTAAAAAAACATATTTAGCTGCATGGCAGGCGAACTAATACAAATAATTAACACCTCCCTTTCATCAGGAATCTTCCCTGAAGTCCTGAAAACTGCAGTTATTAAGCCTCTACTAAAAAAGAACAGCCTAGACCCATTTGTACTAAACAACTATAGACCCATATCAAACCTTCCCTGTACAGGAAGAATTATTGAAATGGTTGCCCACGAACAACTTAGCAATTATTTGACCCTAAATGATCTCTTTGATGACTTTCAATCAGGCTTTCACACTACATTTTGATTATTAGTTTGATTATTGTAATGGTCTACTAACAGGCCTATCTAAAAGAGCTGTTCGTAAATTGCAGCTCATCCAAAACGCCACTGCTAGGGTCCTAACAAAAACAAAGACATTTGAACACATTACACCAATCCTGAGATCCCTGCACTGGCTACCAGTCTCTCAGAGAATTGAATTCAAAATCCTCCTAATTACATACAAATGGTCTTGGACCAAAATACATATCAGATCTCCTCCCACCATATATTCCCGCAAGGTCCCTAAGGCCAGCTGAGACTAATCAGCTAATAATTCCAAGAGTAAAAACAAAACACGGTGCAGCAGCTTTCAGTCACGCTGCTGCATGCTCCTGGAACAAACTCCCTGAAGAAATCAAACAGGCCCAAACCCTTAAAATACTTAAATCTAAGCTAAAAACCTTCATGTTTTGCACCAGTTATGATTAAACACAAACACTTCTATCAATGTCTTTTTTCCATTAACTATTGTCTTTTTAAATGTTTTATCTATTTACTTCTTATATTTGCTTTTATTCATTGTAAAAAAAATAATAATATTATGCTCCTCTTGCTGTATTTTTAAATAATGTATGTAAAGCACTTTGAATTGCCCCTGTTGTATGAAATGTGCTATACAAATAAACGTGCCTTGCCTGTATTAACAGAAAATGAGAATAGAGCATCAACAAAATAACCAATTTAACAGTTTCAAAGCAACACATGACTTTTAACCATACTGTGTGTCAAGGACAACATGGGAGCACGGTGGCTATGGGCCTAACTCTGAGAACTCCAAGAATATCTTGCTGTCCCTCTCCTTAAATATCAATCCCAACAAAGGACAAGGTGTGAGAGACATTACAATTGCAAAGGAATTGACATGGTGAGGGTGTGACTTCTTCAGGATGTCACCACCCTCATTCAACTGTAAATAGTTACACATTGATATCAAGGCTGGCACCACCAAAAAACATCTACAAGATCTCTACTGTGACCTCCTCCCAGACAACCAAGAATCTTGCTTGAAACTTGAAACAATGGGAGCATGCCTATGTTCCCCGGGTCCTATGTTCCCCGGGTCCTATGTTCCCCTGTTCCGCACTTCCGAAAAAGGGTTCTATGTTCCCCGCTTCCGAAAAAGGGTTCTATGTTCCCCGCTTCCGAAAAAGGGTCCTATGTTCCCCGCCTGCCGTTGTGTCAAGCGACCTCATGTGTCGTTATGTGGTACTGCATGAGAGTTTGATTTTTTTTTTTTTTTTTTTTTTTTGGGGGGGGGTCTTAAGATGACTTGGAAATAATGAAGAACACAATGAATGTCATAGTATTGTCTCAGCATTTTATATAACTCCCTAGATAGATCATTTTCGAGATGGAATTGAAAATCTTATATTCCTAAAAGAACACCAGTGATATATATATATATATATATACACATTATTAAATATTTTTTCTATATTTTTGTCAAACGAAATCAAATAAATACAGTAGAGATATCAATCCAAAATATAGGCTTTTATTGCAACCAACAACAACAACAAAAAAACTATGTTTGTGCAAACATGGTGTTTGTTTCCAAGACCAAGCATCAAAATGCCAACCTATGGGACAATACTGTACATCCCATTGGCAGGACGTCACGTAACAGCGCAGTGTGTCTCTAGGTTACAGTGTCACATATCCCATAATATAATCCCTAAGTAACTAGCCAGTTTTCGTAGCACAGTGAGTGACGTCTTCGAAATCGAAAACACAGGCTATAGTGAGACGCGCGTCAAAAAAGGCTCACAGGCGGAAACTACATCCCGAACGATAGTTCCTCCCTAGGAAATATTAGTTCCCACTTCACACGAGATAGATAGATTAGATAGTTTGACTGTGTGATAGATAGATAATTTGATATTTTGAAAGTGTGATCGATCGATAGATAGTTTGATTGTGTGATAGATAACTTGATATTTTGAAAGTGTGATAGATAAATCGATATATCAATAAAGAAAAGAGTGTAAAAAGAAACAACTTGCATTGCTGTCATGCTAGCGTAGTGGTTAAGGCTGCGGACTGGAGTTCCAAAGGTTGCGAGTTCGAGACTTGACTAAGTCATTCATTTTTATTTTTTTTTACATTTAACCGAAGATTTCATGCAAAGGTTTCAAACACCATTGTAATCGTGTCAGTTCTTGTAAATTAGCCTGCACCATAATTTTATAGCCTACAATACTTTTTTAGATGAGATTTTAGATTAGATTCAGACAACGAAATGCAGTAAAAAGTGCGCCTGAAGAGGGATTCGAACCACTGATATAAAATGACGATTAAATCCTATGGCAGCAGTCAATACCACTAGGCCATTGTGGCGATATGACGGTTTGTAGCCTGCTGCGGATATCACCACAGTAGTAATATTCATTTATTAAAATATGAACATATAACAATAACTGGGGCTAGTATGACCTACGCATTTAATCGGTCAGCAATTTCTTGCCAAACCATTTCCCTCGCCTTGTTAATTGCGGCAGTATTGCACTATTTTACATCTTATTTTTCCGTCTTCATAAAAATCAATAATTCGGAATGCTGCGCAAAGGTAGTACCCCTGCAGAGTGGAGTATCTTCATTTCGACAGATCGACACTTCAGGGCTTTTTATGTCTGCGTGCACGCGCCCATATCGAAGATTTGTAAGCCTGTCTTCTGTGAACACTGATGACACAAGGCTGATCCTCGTTCGAGGAATCACCTGAGGCTTGATTTCCAATCTCGAGTTCCCTGAGCGCCGCTATACTGATCCACCTTTAGTGGAATGACCCGCTGATTAGTCACTTTTACAACGAGGTATGACTTGTAAGGATCATGCATTTGTGGAATGAGCAACACAGCTAAACGTGTGGGTAGCGGCCCAACATTTGCAATTGTATGCATGGATTAAAGAAATATTTTTTCTATATTTTGGTCAAACGGAATCAAATAAATACAGTAGAGATATCAATCCAAAATATAGGCTTTTATTGCAACCAACAACAACAAAAAAAAAACAATGTTTGTGCAAACATGGTGTTTGTTTCCAAGACCAAGCATCAAAATGCCAACCTGAGACAATACTGTACATCCCATTGGCAGGACGTCACGTAACAGCGCAGTGTGTCTCTAGGTTACAGTGTCACATATCCCATAATATAATCCCTAAGTAACTAGCCAGTATCCGTAGCACATAGAGTGTGACACATCCTCTTGCACACATCAAATCCTCGGGGGATCCTGGCATACAGAGATGTAGTCTCTTTCACTCTAGTGTTTTAGTAGTCAGGCACTAATAAGGAGAGGCCTACTGTTTCACTGCTGAAACCTGGTAATCCTGACACATGAGCTCTAGTGCAATTATCAGTCCTAACTCTGGCATCACATATATTGTAATAATAACTATATGGCTTACTAAGTAAACAGGTCCATATAAACTGGAAAGGTACAGACATCTTTCAATAACAAAACTATGGTACAGCAATAACTTGGCAAAAACAAATGAAAGAGCTAAATAACATGTAAACAATGGCATACATGATGGCGTAAACAATGGCGTACAGCTTATTCTAACTAATAATAACAATAATAATAATAATAACAATAACACAATTAGGCCAATAACAATAATAATAACAACAACATAGGCCAAAGTGCTATCAAAATAAATGTGGAAATCTAGCCCATACGGACGCTACGGCTGACAGCCCTCCAGTACGAAGCCAGATCTCTGTGGCCCTGCATGTACTGTCCTTTCAGCCTCAGTAGACGGGCCTCCAACTCCCTCCACTTCCGTCTCCTTGTTGGGGGAGCGTGGCCTCTGTCTGCCATCCCCAGTTTACCCTCTGCAAGCGTTTGCTGATCCTTCAGGTGCCGAAGGAATTTCCAAAGTGAAGGATGGCGCACTTGGACAGCATCGTTCAGAGTACGATGATAAGCTAGAACAAAAATACAGAATTATAACTTATTAGCCTATTAATGGCCTATTAATGTGCAAACTGGTTCTACATCTGCAGGCTGATCTACTAACGGTGTGCAGTGAGGATTGTTGATCTTTCCAATGTAGAAGATAGCGGGCCTTATTTGAAGTATATCTCAACTTCCCCTGTGTGTGAACTTCAATTAGTATTCGTTATTTGGGATCTTAGTAAATCAGGCCCTAAATGTTATTAGTTTGGCATGAACATTTTGACATTGAACATTTTCCCCTCTGTGTCTCCTCCTTTCACAATTTTAAATCCTTTCTTAATCCTTTCTCAATCACGGTGCCCGCCCATGATTGGACTGATGTTATGTCCATCATCATTAGCGCGCCTGTACGTGGCAACTCGTCCACCTGTTTAAAGAGCCCTCCTGTCCTCTGCTGTGTTTGATGTTTCGTTAATTTTTGTTTCGGCTCATAGTTAAACCTCGATATACGCACAGGCCCAGAGGTGATAGGATAAGAATGAATTAACCCATAATTAGCAGACAATATTATATTAACAATATAAAATAATTAACTTAATACTTCAGATTTAGTTATTAGATGAAATTATATATTTTTTGTTCAGATCTGTCATTGTTACACTTACATTCAACATGATTATTGGTCCTTTGCTCCATGTTTCTTTCGAACACATTCCACATCGCTGGTGGGAAGGCCGCTCCAGGATGGACATATGTGTTACGAACATACGCAAGGAAGTCTTGTAACTCAGGGTGGTTCATCAGGGCACGCCTGGTGTTTCTGTGGTTGAGGAGAAGATCAAAATTGATCTGGACCAGAGGCAGAGGCAGGTGTCCTAAGGCCATCACCTTGAGATGAGATGAGATGAGATGAGATGAGAGATGAGATAACGTTTATTGCCATTTATGCATACACATTAAGCATACACATATAGGAATTTGATTTGGCGTTACAGTAAGAGCATTTCTAAATGCAATGCAAACAAAACAACACAGGACAGACAGCAGTGCAGACAGAACACAACAAACCTTGCGGATGACTGCTGCCAGTGGATGGTCATGACGGAATGGACCAGCCAATCCAAGTGCCTGTACCCTCTTCCACAAGGCTTGGTTGAAATGGAAGTAGCATCCTCCGATTCTGGCTTGTGGCAACTCCGTTTCAAGAGCAGTTTTCAGCGCTTGCTCAAAGTCACAGATGACTTTACGCGGACGCCAAAGGTGGTGGGTGATTCTCCTGAGTGACGTTTTGACACACTGGAACACTTGTCGGTAGTGTCCAATTGTACGTTGCTCCATGAGGACATGTACAAGGGGGACAACGAAGCCATGAATGTCCCCGAGTATAGTAAATACTTGGTTGTATGGGCGTGGGCACGACTTGAATGTAGCATCCATGTATAATGTCCTGCAGTGTCGCAACTGTCTCAGGTTGTCCTCTGTGGAAAACACTGCTATGCCCCACTCACTGTCTTGGTGCAGGAGGAAATGGTCTCTGCCCCATGTCTCAGCCCATTGACCGTCGATCCTTACATCATCAACGGTAGCTGGGACGGGAGGGATTACTGCAGCTCTGGCTCTGGCCATAACAGACCTAACTGAGGAGAATCTTTGAGGAGGTCGCCCCCGACCTCCACGCTGGATGGGACGGCCCCGCTGTAGACCTACGCACTCAGCATCGTAAATACGCTTGATTGGTACTGTGGGTTCTCTCACCACCTCTCCAGTAATCACTTGGCGAAATTGCGCATTGTTCACCATTTGTGTATCGGGGGCATGCACATGTTCGCGGACCTCCCGAACTTCTATGTTGGGATTGACCCCCTCTACATCAAAGATGTTTGTAACCAGAACTGTCCGGCAGTCTTCTCTCCAACACCGCCACCGAATATTCTGTAAATTTGTGCGGTGTTTCTGGTACCTAAAGTTATCCAGAACTAATATTTTCCCCCCTCGGTCTCCAGTAATTATTTGAGCCATTGTCACTACGCATGTGTTCCGAACATACCGGTATGTGAGGAAGTCTTGTAACTCAAGCTCAATTACAATTGACCTTAAAACAATTGATAGGGGGTGTTACGCCCTCTGGTGACTCGGAGAAGAAGGGCGCAACAGAGACACACTAAATATCAGAGTGCAACATTGTCCCCTGACACATACAAGTATATTATATCAATGTGTGTCTATGCAGTATCAATAGCATCTAATTTAGATTTTTTATTTTAGTTGTTTATCTAAAGAAAATAATATTTTAAAATAATGAATTATCTAAAACAATACATTAAAAACAATCTAAATGATATGCTACATTTAGCATATCATGCTACAATGATATGTACATTTCAAGCCTGCAAACTGCGACACTTTAAATGAATGTGCAATAACACTATGTGCAATATGACAACCCTAGGGTACATAAGGTTGCCGAGAATAGGAAATGTTAGAATAGGTATAGCATAGCATAGAGTACAGCACAGTGTTTTATTTGTACAGTATAGTATAGTGGATAGTGTACATAGCCTTTATTTATGTAAACCAGTACTATATCAATGACAATAAAGACCATTCATTGATTCATTCATTCATATTATCAATAGCATACCCCTTTTATAATTAGCATACTGAATTTCATTCTCAGATTTGATATAAAGACTATCAGAGTTGGGTCATTTGTGAAGACATTAATGTGTGAATAGAGCAGATTAATGTCTGAATAGAGCAGATTAATGTATGAATAGAGCAGATTAATGTCTGAATAGAGCAGATTAATGTCTGAATAGAGCAGATTAATGTATGAATAGAGCAGATTAATGTGTGAATAGAGCAGATTAATGTGTGAATAGAGCAGATTAATGTCTGAATAGAGCAGATTAATGTATGAATAGAGCAGATTAATGTCTGAATAGAGCAGATTAATGTCTGAATAGAGCAGATTAATGTCTGAATAGTGTCGTGTTTCGTAATGTAAACGCGTGAGACAACTGTTAACTATATATCACGTACTTTATTAACCATCCAGTTCCACCATTCATTCCACTCTGCCCGCTTTCCCACTGTGCATGCTCTCCCCTCTATCCCCAACTCATTCCCATTGGTCTACAGCATAAGCGTCACACCATATATTTATTATCCTTATTTTCTAACTAACATAACACCACAAATAGAGCAGATTAATGTCTGAATAGAGCAGATTAATGTCTGAATAGAGCAGATTAATGTATGAATAGAGCAGATTAATGTTTGTCCATCAACGTCGAATTCTGACGTCTGCCGTGTGAGACCAGGGGCCTCATTCATAAAGAAATACTTGAACGTCATCTTTGACTTTCACGTAAGCACATTTTTCTAAACGGACGTGAGCATTATTTATAAAACGGGCTGAGATGGTTTAAAGTTGCGTACGTGCTTCCTTCTATAAATACCAAACATACTTGGAATTGAACGCAGGTGAATGAGGTTTGTATTAACGCCCTGTGATAGAGGCTCAATTATAGCGGCTGAATGAAGCCAAGTGCTATAATATAATATAATACAGACAGACAATACTGACAATATTATATACTGTCTGTATTATATTATATTATAGCACTTGGCTTCATTCAGCCGCTATTTGAGCCGCTATCACAGGGCGTTAATACTATATTATATAGGCGTGCGTCTGGAAGGGGAGAGGGCAGTAATACCACGTTCATTGATAAAATGACATAAGGGATGGAAAGGGGGGATGGCAGTTTTAGAAGGGGGATGATTTGGACTGTTTTTATTTCAGGGGGGATGCCATTCCCCCTCATCCCGACTCAACTCGAAATCCAGTATCATTTAGCGCGTGGCCGGGCAAGGCATAGGCATGTTGAAGAGAGATAGACAGCTCCGTAGGGATATAAAGAAAGACTGAAATACAATCATAAACATTAGTTCCCTTTCAATCTTGAATTAAACTCATTTTCTCGGCTGATAACAACATCGTTAATTTTATTACGAGCCACTTGCATGAATTACAATAGGCAACGTTTTTCCAGTGCAGCTCACATGCCTGTAATAACTCCGCATAACCAGTAGGTAATGTACGTAAGCAAGTTGAATACTCGACGTCGAGCTACGATCGTTTCCACGATCAAATTGACTCACGTTGACATTTTATAAATCACTACGTTGACGTGGTTTTCTACGTACGACACGGGTAAGATCAACATTTGATCTAAGCACCCGTTATGAATGAGGCCCCAGGCTGATTAGAGTTAGTAGATTTGTGACAGCCCCCCAGTGTGTCTGAATTGGAGTCCTAGTATACTGTACTTCCAAATGGTTTAGCATGGGGGGTCAGGTTCAGTACTAGAATTGGGCCGAGGTCCAATAGTGTCCTACCTACAAAAGGTTTTGTACATATAATCATTTTGTTCATATAATAATGTTGTACACATAGTAATCCACAGTATGATTATGTATTTGTGTATGTTGTTTAAAAAAAAAAAAAAAAAAAATAACAGTATAATTATGTATTTGTGTATGTTGTAAAAAAAAAAAAAAAAAAACATGCAGTACTACATAACGACACCTGGGGTCGCTTGACACAACGGCAGGCGGGGAATATACGGAAGCGGGGAACATAGAACCCTTTTTCGGAAGCGGGGAACATAGAACCCTTTTTCGGAAGTTTTCGGAAGAGGGGAACATAGAACCCTTTTTTTTTTTTTTGCTAAGAAACAGGGGAACATAGGACCCGGGGAACATAGGACCCGGGGAACATAGGGATGACCCCGAAACAATCTCCCCAAGTTCTCCCATGTCACCCCCCCCCTCCTTCACTGGCTCCCAGTAGCAGCTCACATCAGATTCAAGACCCTAGTGCTCGCCTAGTGCTCGACGTGCAGCAAAGGGAACAGCCCCTGTTCAAAGCAATGGTCAGCCCCCAAACCCCTGTCTGACCACTCAGCTCTTCCATGTGGCTGCAGCAATCGTGTTACTTGGGTCACGGCTTTTCACTGTCCTGGCTGCCCACTGCTGTCAGGACTGCACAGTCACTACCTATCTTCCACCGTAGACTGAAGACCCATCTCTTCAGGCTACATCTTTACTCTCCCTCCTAAAGACCTCTTCATCCTCACTACCCCCCTGTACAGTTAAATTAAAACAGTTAATCTCCCACTACCTTAATAGTCTGTGGCAGGGCAGATCAGAAAAACAAAAGAAGCAAACCAATACTCACAGCCCTGCTAAGCAAAGAACTAAAGGACAAACATTCTTCTCAGGGCGAAAACCAACAAACCAAAAGCCACCCCCACAAAGTCAAAGAGGTTCAACCAAAACCCAGCAATCAAACACAACACAGAAAGGTAGGCACTATGAAAAGGGCAACCAAACATTTCCCCAGGCTGCAGTCTTTTGAAGGGCTTGGAGGACATCAGCCACAGGTGCATCCCATTAGCCCAATCAGCAGGAGCAGCACATCCATGGCCCCGCCTCCTCAGGAACACCCCCTCAACAAAGCAAATTGGGCAGGGGCATAAGATAAGTTGCTTAAAGCCTGGTACACACATACGGATAATCTGACCGATTTTGGCCCGATTTCCCCCCTTCCGACCAAGGACAGCAAACGCCCGATTATCGGATTGCTCTAAAGATTATCCTATAAGATTATCCTGTGGTGTGAGGTGTGTTAAGAGTCAATTTCTCCAAACAATCTGCTCGGGAAATGGTCGGGGCCGACGATCGTAAATTAAACGTGTCAATATTTACAATCAAAAGTCTTCTTGTGTGTGGGCGAGATTGACAACTCCCGAGTCCGATTGTGACGTGGAATGGCCAATAGCCAATCAAGAAGCGAGCTGACTGACGGGTCTTCTTCTTTTCGTTCTTCGGCACTTAATTTGCCCTGTCGCACATGGCTGCCTCGTACAGGTCAGTCAGGGTACTACTACCCTGATCACGCGAGATTTCTGGCTTGGGGGATGAGACTCTAGTCTAGACTGTCGTAGGACAGATCTTTATGTACTGTATGTGGTGTGCTGTATTGGGAATATTGGAGCACACCACACACAATACGATCAAAACTGTTCAATCCATGATTGATCTTCATGTGTGGGGTGTCTCTCAAGATAAAAAATCTGATAAGATCTTTATGTGTGTACCAGGCTTTAGTTAAAGGTGTCTGCTAAATGTAGAACATGTAATGTTTTATTGAAGGTTTTACTTATGATGACTGTTGTATAGTTGATTCACTCACTTACACAAATGTACTTATTGTATGTCCCTCCGGATAAAAGCGTCTGCGAAATGACTTAAATGTAAATGTAAAATGTGACTGTTAGGCCTACCCTAAAGCTTTTAAAAAATAAAAAAATAAAAAATAAAATCTGCATAGGGGGAGCCTGGGGAGCTGTGTAAACTTCAGGGAACATAATGGGGAATTGGGACGCAGGGAGACTGTGAGGGATCCATTCAGCTAATCTGGTATTAATATACTCTGTCTCTGTGTCTCTGATGTTCCCTAATAGGGTTAGGGTTAGGGTTATATAGTATTTAGTTTGGGCTAACAAGAAAACAAAAGCTGTTTGTGTTGCTGCCTCCCTCTCTATCGCTTGGCTGTGATTACTGGGCAGACATTTGATGTTGAACAGGCACTGAGTTATTTAAACCAGAGTGTGTGTCTGTTTGCTCGGTCCTGAGTAAAGATGTGTGATCTCTTACGGTCAGAGTTGAGTGAACAACAAAACCACCTGCAGACTAACAAAACCACCTGTCGTCCTAGATGGGTTGATGTACTGTATTAACAGAGTTTACACCCGTGTAGAGCCAAGATGGGATGAGAAGACAGTGCTGAGAGGAGAGGGCTTCTATCAGAGTGATCTAGCTACGCTAGCAGACAATGCATTGGCTGAAAAGCCAGATAGTTGAAGCGCAAAATGAATTTAACAGAAAGTTAATCTGACACCATCATCATCTTGTGTACTGGAAAGAATGCATTATTTCATCCAAATCCTTGGGGACATTACTGTCCCTCCCACACTAATGCAACACATGACAATGTCATGACATCTTCCTGCGGAATCAAAAGCCCACCCACACACCCATGCACACACACACACACACACACACACACACACACACACACACGCACACACAAACACACACCTCGACACAGCTGCCAGTCTATATCTTAATAAGTAGACAATAGCCTAGATTCAAATCTAAGAGCAACTCCACATATAACATGATTATGATCCCTACATTCATATGTATACAGTTATCGTATTTCTGCCATAGTTGGTGTTGAAGCCGTTTTGACCCCCATGTGCTCAACACACACACAAACTCTCTAAAACATCATAATCAGACCAAGACGTAGTCACAGATGTGACCCGCAAATATTTGGGGGAATTCCATGAGCATGTTTAAAGGGGAACTCCTGGAATTAGCTATGGAAGGGAGGTGCCGAGGAACAGGAGAGAGAGGGGGGGGCGGTTAGGGTTTCTCCAGGGAGGGGGAAAGCGGGGGGACTCCTCTCACTGCTGGAGAACAAAGAGACCAATGGATCACAGCCAAACTCAGGGCCTGCTGCCTGGGAGTGTACCCCCTCAGTAAGGACAGAGATCATTGGTTGACTGAGCCCCCTCAGTGTTCCATGGACTGGACCATAGGTTTCCAGACTGTTGAGAGAGAGAGAGAGAGAGAGAGAGAGAGAGAGAGAGAGAGAGAGAGAGAGAGAGAGAGAGAGAGAGGGAGAGGGAGGGAGAGAGAGAGAGAGAGAGAGAGAGAGAGAGAGAGAGAGACCTGTGAAAGCCAAACCCTGAGAAGAGTTTGTCACAAGTACTTTTGTCTTAAGAGCTGCATGGAAAGTGATATCCTCCAGTCATTCC
>NC_137674.1:38285650-38318150 GCF_963989245.1 Nansenia antarctica
ACTGTCTGCCTCTCTCTCTCTCTCACACACACACACACAACACACAGAAAAAGTAAAAAACTATCATTTATTGTTCCATTACATGTCTCAATGTGGCAGTGAATGTTATCAACAACAGGATCAGTCTTTCCAGCAACAGGAACTTCACACAGAAAACCCCCCAAAGAAAACTGTAAAGGGTTCAAGTAATGACCAACAGAAGTACACACAGACGGACACACATATCCTCTATTGATATCTTGACACCGCCCTGTACTTCCAGGTCTAACAGTCAGTCAGGCATTTCTCAGTAACCCATGGCGATGGTTGTTTACCTATCCATGTGGGACTAAGTAAACAAGAGTGCTCTCGCTCTCTCTGTCTGTCTCTGTCTCTTTCCCTCCCTTCCATACATGGTTCCTCACCTCCCCATTCTCTTCACCAGAGCTGCGTTCCATTCCAGAAAGCTGTTCCCCTCCGACCTGCCCTCATCCACTCCCCCTTCACAGATCTGATAAGAGCAAGGAAGCTGCCGCTAGATAGTTCTCACTGGGCAGCTTCCACCTATCCAGTCCCATCAGATCCGTGAAGGGGAAGGGAACGAGGCCAAGTGGCGAGGGAACAACTTTCTGAAATGGAACACAGCCGAGAATAGGAATAAAAGCGCTTGCTTCCCAACAGTCTTTTGTCTTCTCATTCCTTTGCGTCCCCCCTCGCTTCCTTCTTCGAAACACATCAGAGGAGAATAGCCGGGGTTTCTACTCTCCTACAGTATACATGTCTATGGTCCTCCAAGCGAGGAGAGAGGGAGGATGCGAGGAGAGAGAAAGAGAAAGACTATTGGGACCCAACCGTGGACACACAGATACATCAGAAACACAAACACAGAGGTCCCCCACTCTGAGGTATATGCGAGGGGTTTAAAGGTGCTGGAACACCGACACATGAAAACGCGTCTTTCGAGATCCTCAAACACTCGATTATCAAAAATAAGTATTTCATCAGTTTGTCGGGGATCAGTCATAACACTACTACGGTAAAGACTGTAAGGACGTACACACACACACACACACACACACACACACACAACAGAACACACAGTGTTTATAGAATAACAACCTCTCTATGGCTTCTGTTTCTCTACTTGGCTGTCACACACAGGAGCCTCATCCCTCACCAGCATGCACGCACACACACACGCATACACTACATACAGTATACACAATTCTCACAGAACAAAACACTACTGTCTACAAATGACAGCACTGTAAACAAGATAACTGTTTGTGTGAAAGAGGGGTGCATGTGTGTTTGTGTACACACAGTCGCACACAGGCTGGAAAGCTGTCCATGAGGATTCCGAGGTGCTATTGCTATGGTAACCAAGAAAGATTCAAGTTGTTATTTGGCCAATCAATCTGAGTAAGTGCTTCAGAAACCCCACCTGCCCTGGTAACATCACAGAAAGTAATCTCGACAAGAGTGGCAATCACTAACCCGACCCCTTCCTGAACGACTCCTCCTGCGTAGAGTCAAATTCATTAAGACAAAAATAGCAACTGTTACACAACGATAAACAGAGACACAACTTAGTGGAACCATAACAAGATTTTCTCTGAGCCAGACCAAAGATTACATTAAGGGTTGAGAAAACGCACAGGCCTGATCCCCCCTGCTTCGGGGTTCCTGACGATGCCCATCTGACACACATCGGGCTGGTTTCACGGACGCAGTTTAACTTAATCCCAGACTAAAAAGCATCCTCAATGGAGATTTTTTCCATTGCAAGTGGGATTTAAATCCTGGCCTAGGCATAAGCCTTCGTCTGTGAAAGGGGCTCATAGACGCTTCAACGTGGGGCACATGGTTCTGAGGGAGGGAGAGCCAACACTGTGACCTGTTAGCATGAACACGAGACACTGATTTGATTACACGCACGCAGGGTTCAGGATTCTGTCTACTATGAACCACGAGCTGCTCTGGAAGTATGGGATGGGCTTGGGGACCAAAATCCCTGCTTTAGTAACCGTTGTCTTCATCAGGGGATTTTGAGAAAAAAATCTGAATCAGATAATTATTATCAATTATTTTCTGATTCTCTGATCCGTCAACCACTGATGAGGACAACGGTTGCTTAAAGCAGAAAGAGAACGGTACCGCAAGCACAAGTACAGGAGGCTTTAGCAGACCCATCACACTACTCAGCTGAAGCTGTCTCTCCCAATGAACGGACCAGAGAAGGAAAGGGAACAGGACAGGACAGACCCACATAGGACAGGCCTAATAGCTGCCTTAGATCGCCCCCTTCAGTCTAGGAGGGGCATGGCGATGGACAGACTGATCAGCAGTCACAGGCAAATCAGAGAGCAGAGCAGTCTGGGGCAGTCCGCCCAATGAGACGTCGGGAGTCGTCGACCCCCCTCGTCCAATCAGCAGTGGAAGCGGAGGTCCAAGCTGTCCTCGTAGGCGGGGTCTGGAGGCGTGCTGGGGCAGACAAAGGCAGCGGCGGCGGGAGCTCCCGTGGCAACGTTGATGAGGGCGTTGCCGTGGACACTGCTGGTGGCAGGGTTGCGCAGGGCGGCCGCGGCGGCGGTGATGCTGGTGAGGTTGATGCCGAGCGTGAGGCGCGTCTGCTCCAGGGCTTTCTCTGGCACGGCGAACGCCTCCAGTTTCTTCTCCCCGTTGGCCATGTAGGAGTTCTGGCAGCCACGGCAGATACAGTCTAGACATGCCTGGGAATCATAATCAATCATCATAATCATGGATGAGAATTATAAAGCGTTTGACATGGAGCAAGGGTCAAATATGGAGCAACACTATGCTCTACAACCATTAGAGCATGCCAGTATACCCACTCACTTAGTCACAAGGGTAGGCAAGATGAAGGTAATGCTTCAGCCTACACCTTTTTTTGTTTTGTTTTCCATTTAATTTAATGCCTTATTGGTTACCATCGGTTCTCAAGGATACTTACTACTAAGCTTCGATTCTGGTCGAATCTGTAAGGCAATATGTCACTCAAACCAGAGAACCTAAATGTGGCTCAGTTGGTAGACACTGCAATCTAAGTCGTTTGGGATAAAAGCATCAGCTAAATGGCATATATGAGTAACTTGACCATGAGCTTTTTTTGGTGTGTGAAAATCCTTGATTCTACATTCAATGTACTGAACAAATATTAGAATTGTCAACAACAATAATAGTCATTCTTTGCAGCCCTACGGGCCGCTGTTTGCAAATAGACGGTGGGACCCACCTTGCGGTTAGAGTAACAGGGGCAGCGCTGCCCACGGCAGGTCAACACTGAGGGGTTCTGGGTGGCCCTGCCACACTTACAGCCCTTCTTCTCCACAGGCTTCTTGTAAAGGGGTTTGGAGGGGCTAGGGGGCAGCAGGCAGCCAGAGAGCAGCCGGTGGTCCCTGGCTCTGTCTTTGGCCTTCGGCCCCACAGCCCGGGCCCTGCCGGCGTGGGGTCTCTTGGGGCCCTGCTCTGGGAGTTTCCTCACACCCTTGCCAGGGGTGAGAGAGGGGGGGCGGCTGGGTTTGGGATGCCCCCCGTTGGAAAGGGCCATGTGTGTGGGGATGTTAGACATTGCGGTGGGGGGCTGTATGTGCGGCGTTTGAGGCGAGGCTGGGGTAATGGTGGGTGTAGGGGTGTGTGTAGGGTTGCGTGTGTGAGAGCCCTGCAGTATGCAGGCTATCGAGAGGGGTTGGACTCTCTCTCTGTCACTCTCGGAGTGTGATCGCTTGCGGCTGAGCCGGACTGTGGGGGGCGCGGGGACAGGCGGGGGACAAGGGGTGCCGATGTGTGCGTGCGCGTTGTGGAGTGTGACTGCTGGGTGTTTCCTGTCCGGCTGTATGTGGTTGTATGCGTGTGTCCGGTATGTTGGTATGTGAGAGTCTATACTGGGATGAAGGGGATCCAGAGTCTGTAACACCTCTTCCACGCTGAGCAGCAGTACACCCCCCTCTTCTCCTTCCCTGCTGGCTGTACCCCCCTCCCTAAGTGAGCAGACGCCCCCAGGTGTGGTGGCGGCTAAGGGCCTGGGGGCCAGGCCTAGCTCCGGTCCCCCACAGCCAGCCCCAGCTTCTCTCTTTCCACCCCCAGCCCCCTCTTCAGCAGCAACAGACAGCCCCCCACCACCCAGTGGCCACCACTCCACTGGGTCACACACCTCCAGCTCCGGGTAGGAGGGAGCCAGATCATCTCGTACTGATCCATTACACGTCTGGGGTGCGTTCAGACAGGGGGGGGCAGCAGGTTGAGGGTGAGGGTGGCCGAGTGGAGGCACCAGTGGGGGAAGTGGAGGGTTAAGCGGTGTGAGGGAGACAGGAGGATTCGGCTCCTCCACTGCTGGGCTGCCAGGCTCCTCCGGCTCCACCCCCTCTGATCCTAGCCCCTCCTCCAGCAGGGTCATGACCTCCAGAGAGCCGTCAGGCTGGCTGTTGATTTGCTGAAGCAGTGGGGAGTGAACGATGTACCGGCACAGCTGCCTATAACAGTTGACCAGCAGAGACAGCTGTTTGTTCTCCTGGAAGCAGGAGTAGTCCTTACACCAGCTACACGAGGGCTTCAGCTGCATCCTCTGGCCCTTGCAGCCCTGACACACATAGTGCTGACATGAAGAGTTGGTGGGGGCGATGGGATTCTGCAGCAGGTTACCTAAGGAGAGACACAAGGGAGAGAGAAATCACCCACTGACTGCACTACATCTACTGATAATCCATCCACCTCTATCAATCCATCCATCCATCTACCCGGCTTAATGTGCACGAGTACTGTATCTCATTCTGCAGTTCTGATTATCTGTATATCTGGTCATTTCATTCACATTGGTTCATTTTGAAAATAGACACAAATAAAAATGCTGTGGTTGCAGAAGCAGAAATTGCTGAATTATGTATGTAATGTATGCATCATGATAATTACGCTTCATATTTTTACAGATGTCACTGGCAGCAGAAAATCTCACAGCAATGTTTATTTGAACACCTGGCCCAGGCCAACATACAAACAGAGAGACTGTTGTTGGAGGACCCTCAGACACGCTTAGCAACGCAGGAGGCCAGCTGCTGCTGGAGCCGAGCCTTGGTTGCCAAGGAGACCGGGTGGTGAACCGTGTCACACACACACACACACACTCACAACCACACACACACACACACAACCACACACACACACACACACACACACACACACACACACACACTCACAACCACACACACACACACACACACAACCACACACACACAGCAAGCAATGATTGCTCAGAGAATAAACTATGACACACAGCGATTACCATAATGACTGACAGAGCAAAATGTCATTAAAGGTCTTAAAGATAAAAAAAAAAAAACATGACAATAATATTAAAATAATAAATATGCCATAGTGAAAAATAGATGACATATTTACCGGCTTGATATGAATGCTTGTCTGTAGTTTAAATCATGCAAACTGTTACATGCAACACGCAAATGAAGGTCTGACGTTAGATAGCCATAGACATTCAGATCCCAGCTCTAGTGGTCGTGAGCTTAGAATTATATGGTTCTATCTCCGTTTAGGGTAGTTCAGAGATATTGAGCGTCAAAGTTTTTACATTCCATTATGTTCTGTGAGATGGAACCTTTGTATTTTATGAATTACTAGCTCAAAAATGTCAACATTTTCAAAATAACACCACACAGGCATTAATAGACACCTAATGGATCAGATTATGTCTAAAACTCAATTTTGACAAAAATGGAGATAGAACCTTATAATTCTAACGTCACGTGTGCTGCTGGCACGGTGACATAGTCCTACTCACCACAGACCAGGCAGGCGAGGGACTGGCGGAAGAAGGGCAGCAGCTTGTACATCTCCGCCAGGGTGCGGGGCTCCCGCGGGTCGCACTGTAGCACGGCCCGGCAGGCGGACACGTACAGCGCGGTGGCGTTCACGGGATTCATCTTCTCTGGGCACCGCCGCCTCGGAGAGCGCCAGCCCGGGGGAAACACACACCGACCACAGCCCCCCGCTCAGCACTAAAGCTCCCTTCTCCAGGTGGAGAACGCTAGGTTAGCTCGCTCCAATCCCGCGGAGATCAATCAGTCGTCCGGTTAAGAAGTCAATGAACGGCGGATCAAATCAAATCAATCAAGCCAACACATTACTGATGATGGATCAACACAACCGCATAGCCCAAGCATAGCGTATGATCACCGATTTGGTTTTGCTCACCCCTTGTCCATAGCTCGAAATCCACCCAAATAATCATATTTGATCCAAGCTAGCTTGAAGCCCGTTCTGGTGCTGTAATTGGTAAGCTAGACGTCAAACGTTGATCGGTTCTTCTAGTAGCAATATGAATATCACTCATTACAATCAGTAGCCAATACAAAGACATAACCGCGGGCCGTGCCGGCTCGCCTCGAAGCCCTTCGTTCGCAGATCTGTGTTCATCTTCAACACCGAAATGTGGGATTGTCCTTCGTCTTTGTCTCCAACCGGGAATGCATCAGGTGAAACAGCTAACAGCAAACAGCAGTCCTCCCCGCCGATTCAGATCCGATCAAATGCAGCAGCAGCAGCTTTGAAATAATAATGAGCCAGCCTATTTGTCTGTGACCCACCGCCTCCAGTGGTCTCTGATACGGAAGACCCCCAGTTCCTGTGCGATGTATTTACAACTGGCTATGCAGCTACTATGGTTCTAGCCAGCAGCACACGCGCGCTCTTGTTTGTACACAATGGACCAGGGCAAAGATGGGTCCACTTGATAAACACAGAAGTCCAAAAAACGGATACTGTTGATAGCTCCCACGAATCAAATAGGCCACAACACAACGACGGGCGGCTGCGAATCAAAACAGGCCCTTTTCTTTAGCTAGCGAGATAGGCTACAGTGTTTTTGTTATAACGTTGGTTCGCGCTAGCTTAGCTAGCTAGCTACCATATCCTCTCACTCTCCAGTGTCGTCTGGGTCTTTGCCAACGCAACGGCTATTTTGCTGTTAGCCGCATTAAACCCCAGGTATACTCTTTGTAACGTGTGAATTTGGTAATAGTACGTTTGTTATTCATGAAACAGATATTGTCGGCTACACTCGTTTACCATAGTGGACACTAGCGGACGCTGATTCGCTATTCATCATCTCCCACCTTTTCTCGTTCCTCGTCAGACGCCACTCTCGCACCAGAAAGGTCCCGCGAGAATGTTGACGGTTACCCTGGTTACGGGTTTTCTCCACGACACAGGGCACGCACATCACACTGACCGTTACCGTAACAAAGCGCAACACTAATTCGTTACTTGAAAGTCTCACGAAGTCATGAGCATTAGCGGAGGACAGGTTATTCTTTCTCACGCATTCACATGCATATGGTTTTTCCAACGGTATGGCCGTTTACGGGCTTTGGTGGGCGTTGATCGAATCGACCACTCACGGAGGAGATCTCCAAACCCAGAATGTGTAGGGTTGATGGGAAGTGTAGTTGACTCCCGTGACATTCACTAGTGTATCCAAATGCGCGCATCAAATCCATCACCCGGAAATGTGATGTACCATTTTTGGACCACGTCATCGTAAGCGCGTCGGTAAAAGAAACCGCGAGAAACCGCGAGATTTTGAAGGATCCTGGCCGGTTTTCATTGCTGACCTTCATGTAACCTCAACGTGGGTCCATTCCCACAACTGTGATCCCATGAGCCATTTCCCAGTAAGTCAAATGATTGAGCCGGTATTTGAATAAGATAAACAGCTATGTAGACAACATTGTATCCAGCATTACAATTGGCATGCCCTTCATGGGACATCAGCACATTAGCTGTGTTGGTCCTAAATACCTAAAACTAAGCCCAAAAAAACACTACATGTCTGAGAAAGGACTTCATCAAATTATCATGTAATTCATAATCATGCACACCCCAGTTAAGTGTTGGATAAAAATGATAAATGCAGTACATGGTTTTGAACAGGAACATGCTGATCAGAAGGATGCCCTTATCCTTCCACTGTGGGTTCCAGGCCACTTTGTCCTGTGTGTAAAGGGCTCTGCACACAGCGTGCGATTTCTGTTGCGCGTCAACGTTCCATTTTGAAGTTTGAATGGAAGTCTATTAGAACATCGTAAAACATCCTTTTGTCCTTTTTGCTTATTGTCCAGAATGCGTTATTCCCTGTAGGTAATGAGGCCACACCAGAAAGACATTTTCTTTCTAGATTCGCAGTATTTCAAAACTCCAAGGGGATTCACCTCTGAAGCCTACAGAACACTATTAAGGTTGCCCCAAATATTTTTTGCTCTGGCAGTCACGTTCCCCTGACCTGCCTGGCGGTCACGTTCCCCTGACCTGCCTATGAACTTTGTCCTGGCGGTCCCCTGACCTGCCTATGATGTTTGTCCTGGCGGTCCCCTGACCTGCCTATGATGTGTGTCCTGGCGGTCACGTTCCCCTGACCTGCCTATGAACTTTGTCCTGGCGGTCCCCTGACCTGCCTATGATGTTTGTCCTGGCGGTCCCCTGACCTGCCTATGATGTGTGTCCTGGCGGTCCCCTGACCTGTCTAATGTTACTGCCATTTCTAAAGACTTGTGTTCAATCAGGAGGCATTGTGGCAATGCATGCATTATGTACTGATTGTTTGTCCAACATTCAGAAAGGATTGGCTTCCCGAAAGCTGGAGTGGACTTAAATAGACACATTTCCAACACAAGGAAAGAGAGACACAGAGAAATCCTCCTCATTGAACTTTTGCAAATAAGCATGATCGACCGACTTGCATGGTGTGAAGTGGTTCTGAAGCAGCAGTGGTACGAATGTTGTTCCTTTTTTCTCTCCTGTAGGAGGTGTGTACTTCTTTGTTTGACTTAGTTTTATTCTTGGTTGCCCAGGGGTGTTGCTGAGAAAATTGTTGCGGGATCCTGGACAGAGAAGACTGGTCTGGATTTGGAGGTATTGTTTGAATGTTACTATCATATTATAGCTATAGTCATAATTACCTACTATTCTCTAACTAACTTTTCTTCGTACAGGGGCTTCCGAGGCAGACCAGTGGCAATGACTGTGGTGTCTTCATGATAATGGTGAGTTATGGTAATGCCACCAAGTGATATGGCACACTTCCTTAAAACCATCAAAAAAATGTGTAAATGTATGTAACAATGACTGACCACCACTTAGACCTGACCAACATTCTGTTTGTGCATTTGCAAATAAAAAGGTGTGCAATAAAAGGTATTAAGGAACATTCATGTGTGCAGACCTCTCATATCACTTTCCTATGGAGTTATCAGCCATGTACATTTCATTGGATGTGTGTGACTACCTTCTCACTGAGTTATAAGCTGTCACATGGTAATCTTGTCTTTGTGTCTTTTCTCATTACAGTATGCCTGGTATTTCGCCATGGAGGCTACCTTTGACTTCAGCATTGTAAGTATTAAGAAAACAAGAACCCATTATATCAATATGCTATAAGACTTTGAATGCAAATTGAGTAACTGCTCTTTCTTTAGGATGACATGTCTCTCCTGAGAAGGTGGTGGTGTATTGTCCTGGTGGAAAACCTTGGGCTGGAAGGGTATGCTGCAGTGCTACAAAAATAATAATTGTATTTGTACATTTATTATCAAGAGGACTTTGGGGTAACACCTGGCCCTACAATTCAACCTTCCGGTGAAGATAATGTGTGTTAATTTCAGATTTGGAAGGAAGTTTGCTCACTTTAGTGAGGAAGGCAGAGCGACCCTTCACGACAGTGTCCCACCTGTATTCAGGACCTATTCAAGTGTTAAAAGGAGTCATGCAAGCAACACCATGGTCAGTGCATCTCTCACTAAGTATCTATGACCGTGTGCCTGTTTCTGAATGGGCTACTGCTCCTAAAACACATACTCCATGCAACTTTATGGCACATGCAATATGTTTAGTGGTACTGTGTCATTCTGAATCCAGCCTGGATCTCTTTTTGAAGTAGTTAACCCTTTCATGTAAAACATACTGGCAATAATGGTGGACTCTGTACAGATGCCACTGGACACTGACGAGGACCACACGTACTTCAAGAGGCCTTACAGCTTTCCTCCTAAAGAATTGGTTAGTGTGAATGAAGTTTATTGCATACAAACATACTATCCACCATTCACAGCTGTACACATAGTCATGCTTATGTGTGTATCCTGTTACCAGGGACAAAGATGTCAGAAGCCTGGAAAGTGAAACCACACTTTCTATCAGGACACTTGAGGTAAGTAAGGAAGTGCAAATGATCAAGGAAAGAAAGTGACTCATTCAGTACTTAACTGCACCTTTTCATTGTAACATGGTTAAGCACTGTATTATTATTTTAGGAAAGGGCTCAACAAGTCCAACACCAACGAAGAGTGACCAATGACTTGTTAGTGCATTGCATTTGCAATGCATTTTGGAAACATGAGGAGAGTGCTAATACAATTTCCATGACAGTTTGCAACCACTGATGAATGTGAGTTTCTTAAATTAATTATTAATCACTTCTTTATAACATTTTGTCTCAACAGTGAGAAGCAGCTGTCTCACCATTATATGGTCGAAAATGTGAGAAGAAAAGGAAGCTGAAAGACCATAGAGACAATGTTGAAAGAGCACTTGTGCTAAAGTGCAATCAGCAATGATGTCTTGATTGAAGCGCATTGAGTCGCATCTTGTGAGATGCGCTATACAAATAAAGCTTGAATTGATTTGATCCCTTGTACACTTTTTTTGGGCATTTGTGTTGCAACACACCTGTACATTCTGCACTCTACCCGGTTAGGCCCTTATTTTACTCTAGACAGAAGGGTTGTAACACTTGTTATTAATTCCATTTGGTATACCTCATAAACTTTCTTGCATTTCTGGTGTTTGCATTTTACATATTCTAAATATATGCTATCTACATGTCGCACTGGATGGGGTTATTGCTGTTGACTCATCAGAAAGTAAAGACTAATTCACAGAGTGTATGAAGATTCCAGTAAGGGTTTTGTGAAGGAGCCCTAGTGCTGTTGACATCAGAAATAGAATGTTTTATTTAGCTCATCAGTGTGCACTCAGCACCATGGACACCTCCAGCCCAGCACCTTGCACCACGGTTCCTGCCCTGCTCCATGGATTACAACGATGATCGCCTGACCCTTGCCTGACTCCACCAAGTCCTTTGCCTGACCCCTCAAACCTGTTTGACCTAATAAAGTCCCACACCTGGGGTCATTGACATTCTTTTATTTATATACAGTTAGGTCTGGAAGTATTTGGACAGTGACACAATTTCCATAATTTTGTCTCTGTATGCCACCACAAAGGATTTGAAATGAAACAATCCAGATGTAATTGAAGTGCATACTTTCAGCTTTAATTCAAGGGGTTGGACAAAAATATTGTATGAAACATTTAGGAATTGCAACCATTTTTATACACAGTCTCCTATTTTCAGGAGCTCAAAAGTAATTGGACAAATTAACAATCATACAGTAAGTAAAATGTTCATTTTTAATACTTAGTCGAGAATCCTTTGCAGGCAATGACTGCCTGAAGTCTGGAACACATGGACATCACCAAATGCTGGGTTTCCTCCTTTGTGATGCTTTGTCAGGCCTTTACTGCAGCAGTCTTCAGTTAGATAGATAGATAGATAGATAGATAGATAGATAGATAGATAGATAGATAGATAGATAGATAGATAGACTTTATTTGTCATTGTTACAGTACAGGTACCAAACAACGAAATTAAGGAGGGGGGGCTCCCCTGGTGTTTAAGAAAGGAAAAAGAAACACATTTTGGAAAAAGCATAGATGCATAAAATCACAAGAAGATAAGGAGCTGGTTTACATCAATAGAGGCTATGTACACAATCCACTGTACTATACTGCACAGATAGTCAACTAGGGTTGTCATATTGCACAAGAAAAGTATTTTTTCACATTTTTTTTTAAAGTGTCACAGTTTGCAGGCTTGAAAATGTACATGTTTGTGTCTCAGCACTAGCTGCCATTACAATCCGTCCGGACTTGTCCTGGGCCCAGAACTTAGGCCTTTTCTGTGTTCAGGGCCTTGACGGCCCTGTGGTAGAAGCTGTCCTTCAGTCTGTTTGTCCTAGCGGCCGGGGTCCTGTACCTCCTGTTCGAGGGCAGCTTGACAAAGTGTTCATGCCCAGGGTGGGTCGGGTCCTTGGAGATCTTGGAGGCCCTCCTGAGACAGCGTGTTTCGTACAGCTCCTTCAGAGAGGGGAGGGTGGCGCCGGTGATCCCCTGTGCTGTTCTCACGACTCTCTGTAGATCGTTTCTCTCCGCTGCCGTGCAGCTGTGGTACCAGTTGGAGATGCCGAAGGTGAGGATGCTCTCCACTGCGCCGTGGTAGAAGGCCACCAGCATCTCCTGCTTGCTGTGTTGTTTCTTGAGGCATCTCAGGGTGTATAGCCGCTGTTGTGCCCTCTTGATGGTGCCTTTAGTGTTGTCCTTCCAGGCCAGGTCATCCCGCATGATGTGTCCCAGGAAACGGAGGTTTGAGACCATCTCTACGCTCTCTCCGTCGATGAGCAGGGGCAGGATCTCGGACTTTTTCCTCCTGTAGTCTACGATGAGTTCCTGGGTCTTTGACTTGTTTAGCAGCAGGTTGTTTACCTTGCACAGCTTGCTCAATTGCTCTACCTCATCCCTGTACGCCGCCTCGTCCCCCCCCGAGATACATCCCACCACGGTGGTGTCGTCTGCAAACTTTACGATGTAGTTGCTGGGGTGGATGGGGGTGAAGTCGTGGGTGTAGAGGTTGTAGAGGATGGGGCTTAGCACGCAGCCCTGGGGTGACCCAGTGCTGAGGCTGAGGGCTGTGGAGGTGTGGGGGCCCACCCGCACCCTCTGGGGGCGGTCGGTCAGGAAGTCCTTGATCCACGCACATATAGAGTGTGATAGACCCAGGTCTAGTAGTTTGGTCACTAGCCTGTCTGGAAGGATGGTGTTAAAGGCGGAGCTGAAGTCCACGAAGAGCAGTCTCGCGTAGCTGTTTCCCCTCTCCAGGTGGGATAGAGTGGCGTGGAGAGTCGTCGCTATGGCGTCCTCTGTGGACCTGTGGGCTCTGTAGGCGAACTGGTATGGATCCAGGTTGGGCGGGAGGCGTGTGAGTATGTGGGCCCGGACTAGTTTCTCTAAGCACTTCATGATGATTGGTGTGAGTGCCACCGGGCGGTAGTCGTTTAGGCAGCTCACCGTGCTTTTCTTCGGGACTGGGATGATAGTTGAGGTTTTCAGGCAGGGTGGGACGGTGGCCTGGGACAGGGACTGGTTAAAGATGTTGGTGAAAACCCCGGCCAGCTGGTCGGCGCAGTCTCTCAGCACCCGTCCCAGGACGCCATCCGGCCCCGAGGCTTTCCTGGGGTCCACCGCCTTCAGTACGCGTCTCACCTCGTGCTCTGTGAGGGTGAGGCTGCTGAGAGCTGGAGAGAGTGGTGTCTGTGTTGTGGTTACCTCCGTTCGCCCCTCGTCGAACCGGGCGTAGAAGGTGTTCAGCTTTCCCGCCAGCAGGGGGTCGTCCTCTGCGGCTGTGAGCCTGTTGGCTCTGAAGTTTGTCATCTGCTGAACCCCCTGCCACATCCGCCTGGAGTCGTTGCTCAGGAGGCATTCCTCAATCTTCTCTCTGTGCTCTGCCTTGGCCGCTTTGATGCCGCGCTTTAGGTTGGCCCTGGTGGAGCTGTACAGCGGTGTGCGCTTCCCTGCGAAGAAGGCGTTGTCCCTCTCATTTAACAGTTTTTGGACCTTCCCAGTCATCCATGGCTTCGTGTTGGGGTAGACCCGGACCCGTTTGTCCACGGTGACTGAGTTGGTGCAGTTCACTATGTGGTTCAGAACCGACGACGTGTACTGTTCCAGGTCCTCATGCTCATATTCCTGCCATAGGGTGTCATTTAGGCAGATCTGCAGTGGAGCGGACCCTTCTGGCCAGGTTCTGACAGTCTTAGTGGTGGTGGGAGCACTTTTCCCCATTGTGGTGTATGCAGGAATCAGGAGGATTGACACATGGTCAGACATGCCTAGATGAGCTAGCGGACTAGCCTTGTAAGCACGTTTGATGTTGGTGTATACCTTATCCAGTGTTTTTTCTCCCCTCGTTGCACATTTTACATGCTGGTAGAACTTGGGTAGTACTGCCTTCAGGTCGACATGATTAAAGTCCCCCGCTATGATGTGGATAGCCTGTGGATCAGTACTTTGTTGGCTACTAATGACGTCGTATAGTCGCGCCAATGCTACTTTGCAGTTGTTGTTTGTTCGTGGGTCTTTCTGCCTTTAGTTTTGTCTTCAGCAAGTGAAATGCATGCTTGATTGGGTTGAGATCAGGTGATTGACTCTGGCCATTGCAGAATATTCCACTTCTTTGCCTTAAAAAAGTCCCGGGTTGCTTACACACTATATTTTGGGTCATTGTCCATCTGTATTGTGAAGCACCATCCAATCAACTTTGCTGAATTTGTCTGAATCTGAGCAGACAGAATATCCCTAAACACTTCAGAATTCATCTGTCTGCTTCTGTCTTCACATCATCAATAAACACTAGTGACCCAGTGCCATTGGAAGCCATGCATGTCCATGTCATCACACTCACCAGTGCATTCTTTTTTTCTCAGAATGTACCAAACAGTTAATTTGGCCAGTATTAATGTTCCCACTATCTCTCTGATGGATTTTTGTTTTGTTTTTACAGCCTAAGGATGGCCTGTTTCAGTTGCATTGAGAGCTCTGTTGACTGCATGTTGTGCGTATACAGCAACAGCCTCCAAATGCAAATGCCACACTTGGAATCAACTCAGACCTTTTACCTGCTTAATTGATAAAGAAATAATGAAGGAATAAATAGCCCACACTGGCCCATGAAACAGCTTTTGAGTCAATTGTCTAATTACTTTTGGTTATTATATATAAGAGCTATAATTCATAAACCCTTCTTTCAATTTGGATGTGAATACCCTTAACCTAAAGCTGAGAGTCTGCACTTTAAGCCCAGTAAATTCTGTTGGAAATCTCATATAAGATACGTTAGATCCAAAGTATCATGGAGTATTGCAGTATTGTGCAGGGCAAAACATATTCTGGAACAGAGGATGTTGTATACTCTATATTGTTGTCTTGTCTTACCCTATTTGAGTTACTGTGTGGAGATATGGGGAAATGAATATAAAAGCACTTTAAACCCATTGATTACACTACAGAAAAAAGCTATGAGGATTGTACATGAGGTCGGATATCGTGATCACACTAATAACTTGTTCCTAATGTCAAAAATATGAAGAAAATATGAAGGAAAGCAGAAATATTGCTCTATTGCTCTATTTAAAAAAAGGTTTAAATTATTTTTAATGAAAAAGTATTAGAACGGATGATACTGAAATATATGTATTAATTAATTGGATTATATAATGTAAGCATAATTGTTAAGTATAAACAGGGGTAGGACAGGCTTCTTCCTACTCCTTTTCGAACAATTGATAGGACTGTACTCTACATATTAGTTTTTTCCGTAGTTTCCAACGTAGTAAGGCGATTCATTGTTTCCACCGTTACCGTAGTAAGGCGATGACGTAGTCTATGCAAATATGCAGGCGCGGTATGATGACGTATGGTACATCACATTTCCGGGTGATGGATTTGATGCGCGCAGTTGGACCCTATCGACATTCAGACAGCGGACGATAAACGATACAATCCACCGAGCTGGTGCGAGACATGTTGACTGCACAAGTCCCACCTCTTTAATAACTATCTTGCTAATGATTGCGCCACTCAAATGAGAGCTCATGGCGATTGGTCTAAATTATCCATCCATGTATACTAGCCCCACCCACCGACACAAGGACACACAGCAATGGCGGCTATTGCGCGGAGCAGCGGTGGACTGCTCAGAGGGCTGACAGCATCCTTCAGGAGTCTGGCCCAGGTGAAGCATGGCGCCGCCTCGGCTGCCGTGGCCAGATCGAGCCTACAACCAACCAGCCGGTGGTATTCCGTCAGCCACCTGTCCGTGCAGGAACGGATCGACAAGAAACGAAGGGTGGCTCTGGTCGGGGGAGGTCAGCACAGAATCGACGCGCAACACAAAAAGGTAGGTTAAATAAAGCAAAAAAAAAAAACTAAACTAGCACTTGATCTCTGCACTTTATATTTATATTAATTATGACTCCTGCACTATGATGTTGGTTTGCACTGTCTTGTCCTGTCTTGCACCTGTCCTCCTGTAAACCGTGCTCCATGGTACCAAACCAAATTCCTAACATGTTTACATGTCATGGCAATAAAGTCTTCTGATTCTGATTCATTGCTGTATATGTTTAGAGACCATAAAGAAAATGGTCTCATGCACAAACTGCACATGTGTTACTAACTACCCAGCAATGCCATGATTCTACCAGGGCAAACTGACAGCCAGAGAGAGAGTGGAGCTCCTGCTGGATCCAGACTCCTTTGTGGAATATGACATGTTTGTGGAACACCGGTGTTCAGACTTTGCGATGGAGGAAGACCGAAATAAGGTGAACATAATCAACTCTCACAGATATCCAGGAGTGTCTCAGTGTCTAATGCGAGGTGTGTACATCATAGATTTACAGTCTCTCTCTCTCTCTCTCTCTCTCTCTCTCTCTCTCTCTCTCTCTCTCTCTCTCTCTCTCTCTCTCTCTCTCTCTCTCTCTCTCTCTCTCTCTCTCTCTCTCTCTCTCTCTCTCTCTCTCTCTCTCTCTAGTTCCCTGGGGACAGTGTTGTGACAGGGCAGGGGAGGATCAACGGGAGGCTGGTGTATGTCTTCAGTCAGGTACTAATATCAGCCCTGTCTCTGGCAATGGTACAGCTGTGGTACTGCACCAACTTTGAAATGCTGTGTTGGCCTGACTTTGACCAAGTCTCTCACTGTTGTCTGTCTGTCTGTCTGTCTCAGGACTTCACAGTGTTTGGGGGCAGTTTGTCTGGGGCTCATGCACAGAAGATCTGTAAGGTAAATTAGACAGACTTAAAAGACAATGACTGCGTTTACATGCACACCGTATTCCTGTATTAATCGGAATATGCTCAATATTCCGATTGGGCAAGAGTCATGTAAACATGTACCGAACCCGATTTAAGGCCATATTCCGATTGGAGAATATTCCGATTAAGACCCCTGGCATATGACTGTTTGAATCGGAATATTGTGACATCTATACACCTTAATCGGAATATGATGACCCGTAGTCACTTCATATGCAGTCTACATCATCACTACACTACTCACTCACACTGTCACACACTATGCTAGTGGTTTTGTTGTGGTTTAAATCATGAACCAGGCGATGACGTGTCTATGTCTGTGCCTGTGTAGATCATGGACCAGGCGATGATGGTGGGTGCTCCAGTCATTGGCCTTAATGACTCTGGTGGAGCCAGGATCCAGGAGGGGGTGGAGTCTCTGGCTGGATATGCCGACATCTTCCTGGTGGGCTTAGAAGTTCTGTGTAACTGTGTTCGTATGTGTGTGTGTATGTGTGTGTGTGTGTGTGTATATATATCTGTCCATGTTTTGTGTTGTTGTATGTGTTAGGTATTTGTTAATGTTGAGTACATGCATGGTGTTATGCGTATTTGTATAAATGTGTGATTCTATGTGAATTTATTTGAGTTAGTTGTACATGCCTAAATTGTGTGTGTGTGTGTGTGTGTGTGTGTGTGTGTGTGTGTGTGTGTATGTATGTACACAGAGGAATGTGATGGCGTCAGGAGTGGTGCCTCAGATCTCTCTCATCATGGGTCCTTGTGCTGGAGGGGCTGTGTATTCTCCTGCCTTAACAGACTTCACCTTCATGGTCAAGGTAAGGAGCCCCATTAGGGTCAAAAGGAGTTCAAGCAGCGGCTTGATGTATTACTGAAGTCAGAGAGGAGGTCTATCAGCACAATGGTAATGTTCGAGGCTGGATCTTAAATTAGACTGTTACCCAGACTATATACGGCAATACTCTTGACAAGAACTCTGAGGCAACCCTATGTGCATTGGTGGAAAATAATAAGTGTGTGTGTGTGTGTGTGTGTGTGTGTGTGTGTGTGTGTACTGTGTAGGACACATCGTATCTGTTCATCACTGGGCCTGATGTAGTGAAGTCCGTCACCAACGAGGATGTGACACAGGAGGAGCTGGGAGGTGCCAAGACTCACACCACTGTGTCTGGTCAGTGTCAAACACACACACACACACACACACACACACACACACACACACACACACACACACACACACATTTGATGCAGGAGGACCTTGGAGGAGCCAAGACACACACTGCTGTGTCCAGTCAGTGTCTTACAAGTGTGCACATACACATATAGATGCTGCATTGTGTTTGGCAGGTGTGGAAACTCTGTGTAGTAATTGTCCATACCCCCCCTCCACCCCCAGGTGTGGCCCACCATGCATTTGAGAATGACATCGATGCTCTGCTCAACCTAAGAGACTTCTTCAACTTTCTGCCGCTTAGCAACCAGGACCCCGCCCCTGTCACTGAGTGCCATGACCCTAGGTACTCAATCACAGAAGTCCTACGACATAGATAAACCAATGACGCATCTGTCTTTCCTCTCATCCCTTTGCTTTACTCATCCTCCTCTTCCCCTCCTCTCTGCAGCGACCGTCTGGTGCCTGGTCTGGACACCATCGTCCCAGCTGAGACTACTAAAGCTTATGACATGCTGGACATCATCCATGGGGTACGCAATACACAGACACACACACACACACACACACACACACACCAATAGACACTCTGTTACAGACACATACGGCTTATGACATGCCTGACATCATCCAGGGGGTACGCAACGTACACACACACACACAGGCTCACTCTTATGCTGACACATATGGCTTACGACATGACTTACTGACATCACCCAGCCAGGGGAAAGGCACACCTTCACTCCACCAAGTGTGTCTGTTTTTGCTAACGTTCCACTCATCTCTATATGAACCCTTCCAGATCGTGGACGAGCGGGAGTTCTTTGAGATCATGCCGAGCTACGCCAAAAACATAGTGGTGGGATTCGCCCGCATGAACGGGCGCACGGTGGGCATCGTGGGGAACCAGCCTAAAGTGGCGTCTGGTGAGGGGAGGGGAGGGGAGATGGTAGGAGGAGAAGAGAGGAGGAGGAGGAGGGAGTTACTGAGGGGGAGGGTGAAAGCAGGATGGAGAAGCCCTTTTGAAGGAGAGTGGGATGTTAAGAGGGGAGGGGAGGGAGGGCGTTGTTCAAGCTGGTGTACCGATCTGACTCTTGTGATCTCCGCTCTGGCACTGCGATCTCTGACTCTGATCTACTCTACAGGCTGTCTGGACATTAACTCGTCAGTGAAAGGGGCTCGCTTCGTACGCTTCTGTGATGCTTTCAACATCCCTATTATCACTTTTGTGGACGTGCCCGGATTCTTGCCAGGTACGCATGCTCATGCGCGCACACACACACACACACACACACACACACACACACACACACACACACACACACACACACACACACACACACACACACACACACAGCCCAAAACTTCTTAGAGTTCATTGATTTAGTTATTTTCTTATCTAAGCCTTATTTGAACAAGGACATATACTGACACATACTGAACATCCAGTCATCCACTACAGTTAGCATATCTAGCATGTCCAACTGTTCAACACCTGTCCACTTGCCTATCCCTTTCCCCCCCGCCCCCCCACCCTTCTCTGCCTCTACTTCTTCTACCCTTTCTCTCCCCCCCCCCCCCCCCCCCCCCCCCTCCTAGGTACTGCTCAGGAGTATGGGGGCATCATCAGACATGGAGCCAAACTACTCTATGCCTTTGCAGAGGCCACAGTGCCCAAAATCACCATCATCACCAGGAAGGTGCGTGTGCGTGCGTGCGTGCGTGGGTGGGTGGGTGGCTTGACAGTAATTTAAAGCTTGTGTGTGTGTGTTCCAGGCCTACGGTGGAGCATATGACGTGATGAGTTCCAAGCACTTGAGAGGAGACCTGAACTACGCCTGGCCCTCCGCTGAGGTGGCTGTGATGGGCGCCAAGGTAACCACACAAGCACAAGCATCTCTGCAGGGATGCACAGAGTTTTCCTGATTCGGGGAGGCAGTGGCTATCAGAGCCAGATTTACACACACATGAACCCGATAGAGGAAGTTTAAATTCACCATTCCTGATTTTGTGTGATGTTTTGTGTTCCGTTTCCCACCCAGGGTGCCGTGCAGATCATCTTCCGAGGGAAGGAAAACCAGGCGGAGGCAGAGGCGGAATATGTGGAGAAGTTTGCCAACCCCTTCCCTGCTGCTATCAGAGGTGCACACTCACACTCTTTATTCTGTACATACACATTCACTTACTCTCCCCTACACCAGTGACGTGCAGTGAGGTCAGTGGTTGGGGAGGCAGTGGCTATCAGAGCCAGATTTACACACATATGCCTTAAATTCACCATTCAATTGGCAGGTTGCACAATACTATTGGTGGTCCTAGGTTTCATATTTCATATCAGCATTCTTTGCACACGCATACAGGTAACTTACATATTCGATTCACGTTTTATAGGCAAATGCAGTTACACTATTCATACCCATTCAACACAAATAGAAATATATATTGCATGGCCTTACCTTTACTTAACTTTACTTAAGTAAATATCCTAAAAAGCATATGTAGGTTCCGCTACAGTGCTGTGGCTAGCGTTGACCGCTAGGACCACTTGCAGTACCACTCCATTTGAAACAAGTGTTATTTTCTGTCCCTTCGTTTGAAGTGGGTCCTTAAGTTCAGGCATTGGTCTTCCATTGTTTATCACTCACTGTTTTGATCGAAAGTCTAATTTTGAGACATTTGTAAGTTTGTTTGCTAGAGCTAGCTAACGTGGAGGGACAGCAACGTGGGCTCAATACACATCCCTCAGTGAAGCAGACATGATAGCTGCTGCCACTGGTGTTTTTTTTTTTTTTACTCAGTTTTTATTTCAGTTTCAGCAACTAGTACAATCATGTTGTGTTTTGTCTACAGTTTTTCCATTCTTTTAGCTGTACACATATGGTCTATGAATGTGGTTCAAAGCAAGACACAAAGCAGAAATGAACGATAAACAAAAATATTGAGAGACATAGTGACAGAAATAAAAGTATTTTGAAATGAAAGAAAAGGGTAGGGGGGGGAATAGGGTCCATTGGCGCTTTTTCATTGCAGTTTGTAACAGGCACATGCTTATTATCCGCGCTCCATCCAGTTTCTGAGGAGAGGTTGATGCTGAGCTAGTCACCGCACCTCTCGTCTCTCCCTGTGGAGCTCTGCAAATTTGGCGATTTTGACTATAAAAAAATATTGGAATCATACAGAAATTACAACACAAATTAGTGTATCTTTTAGTGTATCTTTTTTTTTGTTGCTGTACTTTTTGTAACAGCTATTTTCATTGGAGTATGACTGGTGAGGCTCTGCCCCTCTAAATGTGTGTGTACGTGTGTTTCAGGTTTTGTAGATGATATCATCGAGCCGTCGACCACTCGCAAGAGGATCTGCAGGGATCTGGAAGTTTTGTCCAGTAAGAAGCAGACCAACCCCTGGAAGAAACATGCCAACATTCCACTCTAATACAAACACATACCTGAGTTACAACATCTCTCTGCCCACCCCTCCCTCAATGTGTCTGTCTGTGATGCTCTCTTCTAAAGCCCGACCGGCGACCATATTGGGTGTACTGTTAAGAACCGTTGCCATGAGACCACTTGTGACTAGGAGCATTTGGTAGACTTAAAGAAGTCAAATGCAGATCATGTTCTACTGCAAAGTTCTACCTCTACCCCGATTAACACTTCAGAGCTGAGCTGAGCTGGACTGGGCTGGCCTGGTTACACAGCCACCAGTTACAGTAACAGTGCTGGAAAGGAATGTGAAAGGAAACTATCCGAGCCAGCAGTGTGGTTTGAGTCGTCCCTGTAGTGTGTGAAGCCCTTTTATGTCTCCCAACAAGTCTCCTTGTCATAGCATACTGTCACATGATCTCTTCCTGTGCCTTCTCCCAGTGGTCTACTATGCAATCATGGCAACTCATCCTAGTCTGTCTGCTACTAATCCACCCCTAGTATTCCATGTTTTTGCATCTGATTTGATTAATACACCTGGGGGCTATTCTATCAACACCACTAATGGAAAATCTAGGCTTATTTTGATAAGTCTCATGAGACTTAAAGTAAGAAAAATAAAATAAGCTTGGATTTTCCTTTAGCGAGGTTGATGGAACACCCCCCTACTGTAACTCCCAGAGTCTAGTTTAATCTAATAAAATTATGAATTATGAAGTGAAACCTGTGTCTGTTCCATTAGGCTATAATAAGACAAATGTATTACGTTTTATTTTCTCTCTAAAGCTCTAAATATTGGTTACTGCCTCGAGACAGTCGAGATTGACAGGAAGGAGGCACACACCTGATCCAGAAATTGATTACAGATTTTATTTAAAAAAAAGAATTTCAATAAGTACACAGAAAAAAAAAGCTGTTTTAGAGCGCTACGGGGCAGGTGATGTTGCTCACGCTTCTGAAAGAGCCAATTGTCTCTGATATTTACAAATGGACAGCCAAACAAGCCAATGGGGGGCACAGGGGTGGCAGGTCTCAGTGATAAGCCAACCAATGGTGATATGACACTGGTATCAGTTTGACCTTTCAACTCCAAATGACGCTTTGTCACCATGCCACAACACCACACAAGTACACTTTATGGTGCTCAGCTGACAAGGTATCCTATGGCAACAGCCAAGGCTTCAACCAATCAGATTCGAGTTGTGGGTTATATAAGCATGTAGGCCACAATTTGGCAACAAACAAGATACATACATATTCAGAAAGAGCTGTACAAACATCAGACAAAAACAAAACTCACTTGATTTAAAACTTTGTACTAAAGCTACTGAATTCAAAATATCTTTTTATTTATTTATCTTTCTCTTTTTTTTTTTTTTTCTTGTGTTTTACAAAGATGTGATTCTGTGGTGTGAGTATGAAGTGGACGGAGTGACTCAACACCTGTCTGTTGTCCAATGATAATGCTCCCTTCTCCACCACACCCAGAACACAAATACATTATGTCAATTCTTCCATGTCAGTCAAACCCATTCACCACTGTGTGTCACACATCACCAACACAGTACACATCATCATCATCACAGACAAGGGAACTGGGGTCTCAGACAAAGGGAGTGTGTAAATAAAAGAGTAAAGATTGATAACATTTAATATTGAGATCACCCATCAGGTGAAATTAAACAGTCTGATTTGATCTGAGAGCGTGACACCAGGGGGACTGTACAGGGCGTCGCACTGCCAAGGGGTGTTACCAAGCAACCGTACCTCTGACTATCGCTGGACGCACCGGGGCACACGTACCACTGAGCCAGCGGAGATATTAGCCAGGGGGCTAACAAAGCTAACGCTAACAGAGTTAAAACACATCTGTGGGACCCAATGGGGGTGGGGAGTTCCTCTCTAAGTGTACAACATTTTGTACGATATTCTGTACGATATTCTGAGGGTCGAGCGAGATCCTCCGGTCGGCCTGCATTGAGTTGGTCCCTGGAGCTTCAAGATGGACTCCAGCTGATTGCAGGGTCCCATCATTGGATCCACTTCAGACCCACACACACAAATCCACTGATAGAGAAAAAGGTTCTTAAGTTTTTGTATTTTTTTCCAGATAAGTTTTGATTGACAAGCGATGTCAGACAGACGGCCTCTCTCCTGATCCAGATCCTAAGATCCCGGCTTCAGGAACGCTTCCGTTTACCAGATCAGAACATGGGCATGGTGAATCCCTGGGGGAGAGAGAAGGAGCATGAGCAACGACAGACCACCTGAACTACTGCGTCAGTCAGACAGTCTCAGGGACGTCACAGGTTTCCCAGACACAGATTAAGCCTCGTCCTGAGTGAGTCAGTCTGAGGCAGGAGGGACTGTCTTTTGTTTGTGTAGTTTATAGTAGTCTATACCTGGGTTTCCGTTAATCGGTAATTACCGGTCTTTGTCCGGTAAAATCTGTTGAAGTCCGACATATTTAAACCTCTTCGGTCATAATGTCCGGTGAAAATAACACCCTCTAAGCACAATTTGAATACAATTTGCTAAAATTAATTTGTCACATATTCTGATTCCTTCTACATTAAAAAAAGACGAATATATACAGTAGGCTATTTTATTTTATTTTATTATTAATGTGTAGACTAGCCTACGCGATGAACAAACAGTGGCAGGGTTGCCAGATGGGATTGACAATTTACAGCCGAACTAGTCCGCTAATAACCGCTAAACCCAGTAGCCCATTCGGCGGTAACCCACCCCATCTGGCAACCCTGTCTCTCAACGGCGCGAGTAGTTTGTGGTTTGCGGAGAGTGAAGGTACCTTTCGGGAGTAGTTGTGAGGGAGAAATTCGTCAGTTAATTTAGTTTGATCTAGTCTAAATAAAACCACTGCAGTGACCGGAGTCAAGGTTATTGTTCTGCGTGTTTTGGATGTGCACAGTGAATGACCACAGAGGGCCGTGAGATGCGGCTAGTAAAGGACGCTAGCCATCTCAACCCCGTTCATTGATTGAGCCTGCCGTGCCCGTTCCAGCCCTGAGTCGGGAGATTCAGAGTACAACATCCCCCTGGCTACCTTTTCTACTCCGGGAGTTTCCATTGAACTTTCCTCCTCTACATTCGTCCATCTCCACGTGCGCTACTATCGACAACATGGGCTACTGGTTCCATTAGATTAGGATTGATTAGATTAGGTTGACAATACCACACTACATTTGAGTTTAGGGATATCAATGTTATATACAGTATGTGTGTATGTTTTATCTTTATGTATTAAATGTTATAATTGTTCCACATTTGAGACCTGTCTTCCCCCCACTCAGTTATTCAGTCGGTGTCCATCATTTTAGTTCAATTTAGTCTATCTAGTGTTAGAGTTTAATTTGTGCCACTAAGTTGAAATAGTCCACGGGTGTGTATCCCCCCCGATACATCCTAATCATTCTCATACTCCCGAGTCCGAGTAAGTATGATTTGACAGGCAGCTAGACTTAATGCCTTCCCAATCAGCGAGACATGGTTATAGAAATGACGTTGTTTTATTGATAAAAAGGGTGAAACTGTAAAGAGAATATGAAAAACATACATTACTGTCGTGAAACTATTTAACACACTTCAGTTAACGTAATATGGAGTCCGTTCATTGATCGATCGATGCAGTCCGTTCAAATAGCCATCAAAAGCTAAACTAGGCATACTTAAAATTACCAATTACATCCTCAAATCCCATTAATGCAATTGAAATAAACATCTTAAAGTAGCCTACAGTCGTAATTCAAAGTAGCAAAGGTGACTAGGCTGCCCAGTGTGGCGCGCGTGCAGCCCTGGACATATGCCATAGTAGCGCATGCGAATCATGAAAGCCTATATTATTATATAGTTTGCATCTAATCGTATCGGATGAGAAATAGACATTAAATGGCATATATAGGCTACACAACAGCTAATCACCGCGACAAACACCTATATTATATTTTAATATGATGACCGGAATTTTCCCGTTTGTCCGACACATTGAAATCTTCCCGGACACGTTGACCGGCACCAATTTTTTCTAACGGAAACCCTGGTCTATACTACTGAGTCATGACTGGGATGTAGTGATAGTGAATAGTGATGCAGAGGAGTGTGTGTTGAGACCAGTGTGTGTGTGTGTGTGTGTGTGTGTGAGAGTGTGTGTGTGTGTGTGAGAGTGTGTGTGTGTGTGTGTGTGTGTGTACACTCACCGACTCATCCTCGATCATGGCTGCAGAGTCAAAGAAGTCTGGTCTCAGCTCCGCACGCTCACGCCTGTTCCGAGATGGAGGCTGGAAACGACAGAACACCGGAAAAAAGAATGAAAAAGAATGAATGAGCGAGTGAATGCATTAATAAATGAACAAACGAATGAATGAAATAAATGGGGAGAGTCTAGGAATATGAGGAGTGTTAGTGATGAATATGAGGGGTGGTAGTGATGAATATGAGGGGCAGTGATGTGAATAACGGCGTTAAAATAAACGGCATTACTAACGGCGTTATTTTTTTCAGTAACGGGTAATCGAATTAATTACTATTTCCATCGTTACAACGCCGTTACCGTTACCGGTAATTCAATGCGGCGCGTTACTACTGAAGCTTCTCATTGTCATCCGACCTCAGTCACAGCTGCAAAGTTTTTTTTTGTTTGTTTGTTGGGGAGGGGGGAGGGGAGGGGCGAGACAACCGCTTAAGTGATCATGATTGGCTATGGTAGAGAAAATGTCATGGTAAGCCAACCATAGTTCAGTGTTGTGCGGATGTTTCTACACACAAACCACACGCGCGCACAGCATCACACACACACTCAAACTATCAGAGAGATACACGCAGCAATGGCGAGTCCCGAGTGTTCTGAGGTGAACGTGGCGTTTTCACGGTGGAAGTACAGGCACTATTTCAACCTCATTGAGGTAAAATTTAAAAACGTACATGTGATGTGTACTTTATGTCCCGGAGCTAAATGTTTGTCCACGTCCGTTGTAAGCAACTCTAACCTAATGAAGCATCTCTCAACGGCACACGCTTCTACAAAACTAGTGGCTAAAAACACCGTTGACGATGATAGCAGGCCAGGTGTGGCTAACGTGAGCTCCGCTAACAAAGAAGGACACGGAGCCACGCCTTTGAGGATGAGGATGACCCCTGTGCTACTAGGGGTGTAACGGATCACGGAAATTCCGTGATCCGTTCGGATCGCCCTCCACGGTTCGGAACGCGTGTGTACCGCGGATCAATTGCATTAAAAAAAAAAAAAAAAAAAAAACTTTATTTTACCAGGAAGTCACATTGAGATTAAAACCTCTTTTACAAGAGAGACCTGGCCAAGACAGGGTCAAAATAGTAGCTTAAAAAACAGTTCAGATAACAAGACAGGACATAAGACAGTGGCAACAATACAATAGACAAACAATGGTAGGGGTATTTACAAGGTGATTAAAACATTGAGAAGTCTAACCAAAGCAGGTACAGCGAGCGGTGACCACATCCTTTAATCTACGCTTGAAGATACTTATGGAAATAAGGGCCTCTAATTTAAAAGTAGTCTGTAGGTCATTCCAAGACCAAGGGCCATAATAAGACAAGCTTGCCCTTCCAACATTGTTCATGATAAGTGGCACCTTGTATTGTAGCCATCTACGAGACCTGAGACCCGAGCCACTCGGTATAGGGATGAACTTCAGGCCCAGATAATTCGGTAAGAAGCCAGAGATGATTTTAAACACAAGAGTGTACCAGTGTTGGAGCCTTCTGACAGAAAGAGATGGCCATCCAACCAGACTATACAGTGTACAGTGATGGGTCCTGAAGGCACTATCGGTGATGTATCTTAGAACCGAATGATACAGGGGGTCTAGCTTGGATAAAGTGGACAGAGAAGCAAACCTATATACTGTATCACTGTTAACAAGTAATAATATTACTTAATATCTTACTTAATATCTCTTGTAAATCACAATGTAGAGTTGCCATGAAAAGATAGACGAGACAGTTGCGGGCTTTGTTTTACTCTAAAGCGCAATGATAGGTTGATAATGCGAAAGAAAAATAATCCGTTGTTTGCTCACTACACGTGAAGCTGGGAATCCACAACAACAAGGCTGCGTTCGTAAATCCGCTCTGGAATCTGATCAGCGTTCAAGGAACGCCTCGTCCAATCAAATTACTTGGTCCCTTTATGACGTCGGACCCAGTGTGCGCTCCGGCGCTCTCAAAGCGAATTTACGAACGCGGCCCAAGTGTATCATGTTACGTTGTTCGGCGGAGAAGAACTCGAAATGCCTCCCTCGTCATTTAAATCCCATGTATGGGAGCACTTTGGCTTCTCTGTCAACTATGACGGGAGGCACGAAAAAGGTAGCTCGACAACTTCTGATAATGTAGGCATTTTTTTCATACCATGTTCAAAATAAGGGTTCACTTTATTATTTAGTTAAAAGTGGCATAAAACATGTTTATTCATCTGCTTTAAAGAGCCCAGTGACTCACTGCTGCAACCAGGCGCCTCCTCCCTCTCTCCTATCATTTAAATTGAGTGTATTTCAGTATAATTATGTAATGTTTGAGTGTAGAGTGTAGTTATATATATATTATATATATATATGTATATATATGTATGTATATATATATTACCAGTTTTGACATCTTGAATGTTGTTGGTTTTTGTCACATAGTAAAAGTGGTGTTTTTACAGAATTCAAGGAAAAAGCAGTTTTTATAAAAACAAAAATGTTTTGTGTTGATCCGAAAAATGATCCGATCCGTGACTCAAAAACCGTGACACGATCCGATCCGTGAGTTAGGTGATCCGTTACACCCCTATGTGCTACTGCTGATTATCTCAAATCAGGAGGACAAGGGATGGACACTCTTAATGGATTTCCACTGATAAAGAACATTTCACTCAAATACAATGCAGCCACTCCATCCAGTGCCCCCGTAGAGAGACTGTTTAGCCTGGGGAAGCTCGTCTTCACTCCAAAGAGGAACAGGCTCTCTGACCAGAAGTTTGAAACGCTTCTGCTTTTTAGATACAATCACTGGTTTAATGGCTAGGATGGTTCAGTGTTTCCTCTATATGCATTTATTGGTGGCGGGCCGCCACGAATGAATTTCCTCCGCCACAAATTGATTCAGTCCACACACAAAAAAATTATTTAAAAAAATAATAATCCACCTCTGAACATTTTAGCTGATTAAAATATATCTGATCCTAGATCAGCGCTATAATGGATGTTGACTATAAGTGCACCTAAATCCACGCCCATCTCTCTCTAACCGCTGATCCAAAATCAGATTAATGACATTAAACATTCAGTTGACGACGTGACACAAGGGCTACTCCTGATTGGTCTAAATGTGAACCGGCATGAGAACCGTGCAGACTCAACCATCCCTGCTGAAAAACTGTCGCAAATTGAAGAACTTGAAGTTGGAGAAGTTGGAAACACTGGGAAACTTTCGCCAAGTTGGACATACTTTTCCAGTTGTGTTTGAGATGGAGCCAAGACTGCTCGTTTGGAAGGACATTGGATCCGTGAGTAACGTAAACCTTCAGAGCTGATGGATGGAAACCGGTATCACAAGTTTATATTCTGTATATTCTTTTTTTTTTTTTTTGCCATCCCCTCTAGTTTTGGTAGAAATTAGGTCGTTGTTTTGAGCGCGCGTACCTGGAGGAAACACTGCATCTGCGCTCCCTGTCTAACGTTATATATATACCGTATCTAACATTACATGTTATAAGGCTGATCTGTGCATGATAGTGCTGCATTCTGACATATTTCTTGTCGCATCTCCCCCCGTTGATGGCACATGACGCTATAGTCAGTCCCAATGGTCCAAAAGTCAAGTGCTTCGTAACACAGACTGGGTGAATTTCATGAATGAAAGTGAAAGTTCTGTCACTAACGCCGTTACGTATCCTCACACGTTTAAGTGGGTATTGCGTGGGTAAAGTGAAATTACGTCTTTGTTTTGAGCGGCAGTGCGCGTTTTATGCGCGTGCAGGCGGGAAAAAATTTTGTGCACGCGAAAAAAAAATCTCATTAGTTTTTTACATTAGTGGACCCCCCCGCCACTAATGTAAAAAATCCTGGAGGAAACACTGTGGTTAGACGACTGGGTTGGCTGGATGAATGAATGCATGCATGGATGAGTGTTAGGAAGGAGTGTATGGATGGATAGATGAATGAATGAATGAATGAATGTTTAGGAGCTAAAGTTGGATTTGTCCAAGAAATTCATGTCTTACTTTTTCAGTACTACTTTAAAAGCACTTCATATTGTTTAACTGTTTACTTTTGTTGTGTTGAAAATACTTGAAGTTACAGTATGTCTACCAGTTGTCTGAAGTTGTGTGACAGTTTGATTTATTTAATTTACACTACAAAGATTTAAAAGCACGTCATATTGTTAAATGTTTACTTTTGTAATGAAGAAAATACTTGAAGTACAGTATGTCTACCAGTTGTGGTCTGTTGAAGTGCAATAAATATGAAAAGTTCCCTGCTGAAACCTGCTCAGAAAAAAATCCAAATGATTTTCTTCCTGATAGGGACACTTTGGTCCCCGAGATGGCACATTTATCTTCTAATCTGGCAGTGGGTAAGCTTTTCCTTGTCACATTTGGCTGACTGACCTTAACTTGTCAACTCTACACCACGGCTAGCCCGCTGCGCCGTGGCAAAAAGTAACGTAATAGTTACTTTGTCTAGTAACTAGTTACTTTTATAATGAAGTAATTCAGTTACTAACTCAGTTACTTTTTGGGATAAGTAACTAGTAACTATAACTAATTACTTTTTAAAAGTAACGTGCCCAACACTGATGAGGGGTGGTAGTGATGAATATCAGGGGTGGTAGTGATGAATATCAGGGGTGGTAGTGATGTCACTGACCAGGTCGATCACCATCGTGTCCTCAAACTCCTCGTTCATGTCCTCCAGCTGCCCTCGCGATGACATCATGACGTCCTCAAAGATTGGCTCTGCGTCATCCTCCATTAGCCCGCGCCTGCAGCAGAGAGAGGGCCGTCAGTACACGAGGACGCTCATTCATTCACTGATATCATCTGTCACACAGACACACTTACACAGACACAGACACACTTACACAGACACAGACACACTTACACAGACAAAGACACACAGACAGACACACAGATAAAGACACAGAGAGACAGACACAGAGAGACAGACACACTTACACAGACACACAGATACAGACACACTTACACAGATACAGACAGACAGACAGACACATACACACTTACACAGACAGACAGAGACACACAGACAGAGACACACTTACACAGTCTGCCTGACACCCTGGTTGCTGCGGGCCTTCATATAGTTCATGGCCGTCCGGTCTTTTCTGTTCACCTCGTCCATCTTCTGCTGGCCCAGCCATGACATCTGCATCTGAGGACTAAAACACAGGGTTACACACATACACACACACACACACACACATACATAGTCGCTCATCCAGTCGATGTGTGTGTGTTTGGTGTGTGTGTGTGTATTCTTACTTGTGTACGTAGTCGTTCTCTGAGCCGGGCTCTGAGTCGGGGTCAGGCATATGTTCTGTCCCTCTGTTTTCTCGGAGCACAGTGGAGGTCAGCTGTGGTGTCTGCAGCGCCCCCGGTGTCTGCAGGGTGTCATTACGCATCAACCACGAGCCCTCCACACTCTCCTCTGCAGGCAGGCAGGCAGGCAGGGAGAGAGACAGCCAGACAGACAGACATTTCAACACAAGGCATTTTGTAAAATACTCAAAATCATTTAGTCCCAGTAGTAGGGCGGGTGATGTGTGTGTGTGTGTGTGTGTGTGTGTGTGTGTGTGTTTGAACCCACCCTCTATGCGTTTCTTGTGTATAATGGAGGGCGTTCGGCCCTTCTTGCTACGGACTGAGCCAGTCTTGCTGCTGGCGCCCGAGGTAACAGACATGCGGTCCTCGTCTCCTCCCGTTAACAGACTGTTCCGGTAGGAGATCAACGGCAGCCACACGTCTTCCCGCCGCTCGGCCATGGCCTCCGACATGAACTTCTCCAGATAGTTGTGGCTGAGAGAGGAGATATATGATATATAATATATATACATACACATACTGTATATACCCACAAATGCAGACACTCACACTTACACACACACACACCCAGACTCACACTCACACACTCACACACTCACACACTCACGCACACGGAACTTACACAGTCTTCTTGTCCTGGCGCAGCAGTTTGGAGGAGAACTCACAGAGCACCTCCAGGAAGGCCAGGTTAGGAGGAGGGAACTCTGCACCGCGAGGGTTCTGAAACTTAAACGCAAACTCTATCCCATCTCTGAGAAGAAAGAAAGAAAGAGAGGGAGGGGAAAAAGAAAGGGAACCGGCCGTAAGAACAAAAGACGTGTAAAATGTTCACAATCAGCTTTCAAATGTCCTAAATAGCTACACGTGTATGTTGAGCATGTTTAAGTGTGTATGCAGTGTGTACGTGTGTGTGTGTGTGGTGCAGTGTGTATGTGTGTGTGTGTGTGTGTGTGTGGTGCAGTGTGTATGTGTGTGTGTGTGTGTGTGTGTGGTGCAGTGTGTACGTGTGTGTGTGTGGTGCAGTGTGTACGTGTGTGTAGGGATGGGACGATTATCGTTTTTATCGTTAATCGCGATAAAAACACCCGCGATAACTTAATCGTGGAGAATTTTTATTATTTAAATAATCATCATAATCGTATGTTATGAATAAACTGTGTTTAACAAATGTCTGGCGCTATTTTTCAGCCTAGGCTACATTACTTTTGCAGTCAAGTTAGCGACTGTTACTGTAATATAATTGCGATTCCTCACAGAACTTCGAGCCGCGCGCGAATATCCTCACAGAACTTGTCTCGCGCTATTGTTCAG
>NC_137674.1:38323150-38418150 GCF_963989245.1 Nansenia antarctica
GAGAATTGAATGACTTGTTGCACAATAACTCTGTGTCGCACTTACTAAAGTCTAGCGTTTCCTGTCACCACATTTGTTTGCCAAGATTAGTGATCTCACCTGGGGAGTTGACTTTGTATATAAGGGCTGTGCTCAGAGAAGGAGGCTCTGGGTTTTGCTAACTCTAGACTTCTCTCCTGTAACTTTATTAATAAAATGCTTCAAACTAATTTGACCAATCTCCTTGTGTTCAATATTCGATATCAATAGAGAAGAAACCAGATTAATCCACTACATCCGCCTGGCCAAATAGTGTCCGTCTGATGTAATAATCTTTTGAATGCCGTTGCTATGCACTTATCTAATCTTCTTGATGCAGGCTCACTAGTCAGCTCAGCTTTTATGCTGGCATGGCCATTTTATATTAAAACACCTGGTAGCATGCTAATTTCACACGTAATTCGCTGCGCTAATATTACAGAGTTGGCTAGTTAACCCACATCACATCAAGTAGTGATACAAATAATTCCATAACTGGATACTACTTTGTTTCCAATCATAGCTAGCTAACTTACTTATCAAATGTAGCTTTTATGTTTATATTTACATCAGGCGGACACTATTTGGCAGGCGGACATAATCTGGCATGACAGCTGAAGGCTGATTCATGCTGACCAGAGGTTTCTCTGCGTGGTTCTTACCCTCCTCTCCCTGGACCGGCTCCTCTAGCAGCAGCTCTGTCATACACTCCCAGTCCTTCAGGAGCTCCTGAGAGCTCTCCCACAGAGAGTCCACCAGGTAGGCCGCATGTTCATGGAGCTGAGGGGGAGGGACAGACAGACAGGCAGACAGACAGGCAGACAGGCAGGCAGACAGGGAGGCAAGCAGGCAGGCAGACAAAGAGGGAGGGCGAGAGAGAGAGAGAGAGAGAGAAACAACAAGTATTTGTAAGCATCTGTGTAAGGGTTTGCATCTGTGTAATGTGTTTCATTGAGGATGTGTGTGTATGTGTATGTGTGTGCGTGTGTGTGTGGTGTGTGTTTACCTCGCTCTCCAGGAAGAAGAGCACCAGCATCCGGATGAGGTTTCCGTTGGGACTGCTCCTCCCTCTGCGCTTTGCCAACGCCTCTTCAGCCTGGGGGTCATGTCTACTGAACAACCTGAGAGGGAGGGAGGTAGAGATCATGAGAGGGAGGTCATTAATAGGGGTAGTGGTGGTCTAGTGAATAGTGAGTTGGACTTGGGATCGGAAGGTTGTGAGTTCAAATCCCGCCTGAAGCCACACCACTACTAGTGTGCCCTTGGGTAAGGCACTTAGCCCTCAGTTACTCCAGGGGGAATGTCCCTGTAATTCGTAATTGTAAGTCACTTTGGATTAAAAGCGTCTGCTAAATGGCAAAATTATTATTAATGATTAATTATTAAATAATCTGTCCTCTTCTGTGTAGCGAGCATCTGAATCAATAGCTCCAGTCAGCCCGTGTCGTTGGAATCAAAACCTTGTTTGTTGTGTAGCGGGAATATCAAAATGTTACCCAGATACAGCAATGCTATTATTTTCTGATTGGCTGTTCGGTAGCTATATTTTTTTATTTGATTAGCTGGTGCGTGGCCTTCTGAACTCTAGGGGAACCAGAGGGAACTCACTTGATTCTCTACCTGTTCTATTAAATTATAATAATATAATAATAATAATTGTAAGTCGCTTTGGATAAAAGCGTCTGCTAAATGGCAATATTATTAATATTATTATTAAGAGAGGAGGGGGGGGGGGGGGGGGGGGGAGAGACACTGCATCTCCTCTCTTCCAATCCCAGACTGACTTACTTCCTGTCAGAACTCTCATGTCCCAGACTGACTTACTTCCTGTGCAGGAACTCTCCCGCGGCGACAGCGACAGGCCGGTGGGCGGAGTAAACCAGGTGGTACACGTTCTCACAGTCCTCGTTGGACAACGCATCCTCACTGCCCCTGAAACAGCCACATCACAACCACAGAGAGAGAGAGAGAGAGAGAGAGAGAGAGGTTTATAAAGGTTGGTGTGTTGAAGGTGTGGTAGTGATGGTGTAAAGGTGTAGGGATATGTGGTAGTGATGGTGTAAAGGTGTAGGGATATGTGGTAGTGATGGTGTAAAGGTGTAGGGATATGTGGTAGTGATGGTGTAAAGGCGTAGGGATATGTGGTAGTGATGGTGTAAAGGCGTAGGGATATGTGGTAGTGATGGGGTAAAGGCGTAGGGATATGTGGTAGTGATGGTGTAAAGGCGTAGGGATATGTGGTAGTGATGGTGTAAAGGCGTAGGGATATGTGGTAGTGATGGTGTAAAGGTGTAGGGATATGTGGTAGTGATGGTGTAAAGGCGTAGGGATATGTGGTAGTGATGGGGTAAAGGCGTAGGGATATGTGGTAGTGATGGTGTAAAGGCGTAGGGATATGTGGTAGTGATGGTGTAAAGGTGTAGGGATATGTGGTAGTGATGGTGTAAAGGCGTAGGGATATGTGGTAGTGATGGTGTAAAGGCGTAGGGATATGTGGTAGTGATGGTGTAAAGGCGTAGGGATATGTGGTAGTGATGGTGTAAAGGTGTAGGGATATGTGGTAGTGATGGTGTAAAGGCATAGGGATATGTGGTAGTGATGGTGTAAAGGCGTAGGGATATGTGGTAGTGATGGTGTAAAGGCGTAGGGAGGGACTCACTGCAGTACAAGGGTGACCAGTCTGATGGCCTCCACTGCCACGTCGTACTCTTTATCCAGGGTCATCGACACAATACGGTCCTACACACACACACACACACACACACACACACACACACACACACACACACACAATGTGTGCTGTAATCTGGTTTACAGTTTGAACAGAAACCGAAGTGGTTACACTGGCATTGTGTTGTCCTTTCCAGGTGGTGCGTTGACGTAGGGTTTACCTTGAAGCGGTTGGTGAAGAGCTCTAGTTTGGGGAAGAGTTCTCTGTTGGTGTAGAGATTCTGGAGAGCTTTCAAACACTTCAGACGCACCTCACCTTGCTAGAGAGAGAGAAAGAGAAGAACCACATTTCAATGCCTTACAGGCCAGAGGAGGACAGGCAGCTTATGGTGTGTGTGTGTGTGTGTGTGTGTGTGTGTGTGTGTGTGTGTACTTACCCGGTCGTGCAGTGTCCAGCCCACGTATTTCAGGTAGCTGTCATTGAGAAAAGCATCACTATACATCTTCATCCAGACTCCGATCTCCTCGATACAGATGGCCCTAATTTCAGCTATCGCATCCCTGCGGAACATTATCATCATCATCATCATCATCATCACAACCACTAGAGAAAGCAGTGTTACTATACAGGCTAAGATATGGTCAGACCACGCATTCCAATTCTCCACTCTTTTCCCTGAAGTGTGCACTCCCCTTCACAGTTTTAAAAGTAGAGCATTGATGTAACAGCCCATGCTTACACCATGTTACCCTATGTTTTTAACTTTGTGTACAGGAGTGGACACTTCTATGTTTTTAACTCTGTGTACGGGAGTGGACACTTCCATGTTTTTAACTTTGTGTGCGGGAGTGGACACTTCCATGTTTTTAACTTTTGGTACGGGAGTGGACACTTCCATGTTTTTAACTTTGTGTACGGGAGTGGACACTTCCATGTTTTTAACTCTGTGTACGGGAGTGGACACTTCCATGTTTTTAACTCTGTGTACGGGAGTGGACACTTCCATGTTTTTAACTCTGTGTACGGGAGTGGACACTTCCATGTTTTTAACTCTGTGTACGGGAGTGGACACTTCCATGTTTTTAACTTTGTGTACGGGAGTGGACACTTCCATGTTTTTAACTTTGTGTACGGGAGTGGACACTTCTATGTTTTTAACTCTGTGTACGGGTGTGGACACTTCAGGGAGGAGGGTGGACAGTAGTGACGGAGGGAAGAGTGTAGCGTACCTGTAGCGGTGGACGAAGATGCCCTTAAAGATGGAGTTCATCATGTTCTCTATCTCATCCTGGTTCTCTTGGAGCTATGGGGGGGTGTGGTGGGGTGGACAGAGTTAGAGGAGGATGTCACCAACCCATTCAAAGACTCAGTCCAAAAACAACCTACAGGCCAATCACACCAAGGGAAGGGAGGAGGGGAGGGCCACATCCGACCAATGGCCTACCTCCTTCCTCTTCTGCAGCAGCAGTTCCAGCTTGTCGTTGGCCCGTTTACCGGCCATCTTGTTCCTCTCTGCCTCGTACTGCCGCTGTGTGTTGTCCTGGTGGATACTCAGGTTCAATGCTACGTTCACCAACGCAGTCATCAACTTCATGGCTACAGAGAGACCGAGAGGGAGGGAAGGAGGGGGAGAGAGAGACAGAGAGGGGGAGGGATTCAGAAGACGGCCATCAAATGCCTTTTTCAGCTTCATAGAAAAACAGAAAGAAATACACAAGAGTGAGTAACACACACAGACAGCTCCAAACCACGCACACGCACACCTGTCTCCCCTCTGTGTCTCTCACCTGCGAGTGTACTGGTGTGTCTGAAGGCTCGGACCTGGGAGTCCGACAGTCCCGTGAGGAGGGATATGACAGTGTCCATCATGTACTCATCATAGATGATGCTGTACTGACACTGGCGGATCAGTACGCCGATGAACTCACAAAAGTTATACCGGAACTTCTTCCACAGTGGCCCAGGCATGGTGAGAGGGTAGTCCCCACTGTCCTAAAGAGGAGAACACACATCAAAATTTATTAATAGAGCAATGAAATGTGCTCCACACAAACATAAAAACTGTTCAAATAAGGCACATACATAATAATAATTAATCTAACCATCTATCTACCCATCTGTCTATTCATTAAGTACCTCATCGAATTCCTCCGTCATCTTGCGGATGATCTCGGCATTCTGCATGTTCCGGAACATCTCGATCCGAACAGTTCCTAATTTGATAAGCAGAAGGAATCAGGTTAATGGCACACACACACACACACACACACACACACACACACACACGCACACACGCGCACACATACACACACACACACACAGACACACAGGCAGATCTGTGACTGACAACTCACTACCCCCATACCATAGATTGGGGAAAATAAGTATTCAACAGATCAACAATTTTTTAATTCAACATATTTCCATGAAATGTAGACCATATACTGGTATTAACTCAACAAAACTACACAGTTAAAGAAATTGTAACACTCCAATCCAGAAAAAAAGGTATGTACAACAAAAGGGAGTCCTTTGTGGGCCCTTGAGTAAGGCACTGAGCACTGAGTTACTCCAGGGAGACTGTCCCTGTAATCTCTAATTGTACATCACTTTTTATTTTAATAAATGTTTTAACGTGTCTGCTAAATGGTTAAAATGTACAATGTAAGAGTCCAAATACCTAACGGATTATAAGAGAAAGAGGTGAGATCATGATGAAATAAGTGGTTATCGTGCTGGTGTACCTTTGGATCTGGACCTCTGGATGAATATAAGGCTAATAGCACAGACAGTAGTAGAATAAATGACATTACAGAACTTTTGCCGCTAATTATTAGTCAAAAACTAGTAACATTTTGTCTGTCTTACTAAATCAGGTCTATTTAGGGGACCTGATTTTGGCTGGTGAGCGCTGTTTACAACACGTGGCTGAAATGATCCAAAACTCTTGGAGCACCTATTTAAGTAGGGTAGAATAGTAGCACTGTCCGGCGTACCTTTGCACCCGGAGCACTGGATGAAGAAGTTGATGAGGTCGAGGAGGGCGATGTCCCTGTCCTGCTTGTACGACTCGATCCAGTCATCCACCACCGACTGGAAACACACACAGACTCGTTTGTCATTTACGAAGCACACGCGCACACACACACACACACACACACACACACACACACACACACACCTGCATGGCACTCTTGCCCAGCTTGACGACCTCAAACAGTGTGACAGGATCTCCTCCCTCTCCGTTCTGCTGAGGCACGCCATTGGCCTTCCTCCCTCTAGCCCCTCCCACACCCTTCTCCGCCGGGGACTTGCGAGGCTTCTTATTGGCTGCCTGCAGGGGGGGGGGGGGAACAAAGGTCAAAAACACACAGGAAGGAACCAGGAACAAAACACACACACACACACGTGCCCAATTCGTACCGGGGGTCTTCCAGGCCTCCCTCTCTTCTTCTTGCCCTTGGCCTCGGCGGGGTCTTCGATCTCGCTCACACTCATACTCAGACTCACTGCATCGGGCGCACCAGACTCATTGGATGAGTCCCTGAGAGAATGATACACATGTTATATACCTCCTCTGACACACCCCCACACACACCATTAATGATATGTTCCTGACAGAGGGAGATTACATAAACAACCTTACAATGCTAACACAACAGGCTACATAGTACATCGTGTGTGTGTGTGTGTGTGTGTGTGTCTCAGAAAAAGCTGAGATACATACACACGCTAGGTACAATGCATATCATATCATGTACACACACACAAATATAAACACTCAAATATACTCACTGTAGGACAGGCAGCTCTGATGTGATCATCCTGACTGCTGTGGGTGAAGGAGTGTGTGTGTGTGTGTGTGTGTGTGTGTGTGTGTGTGGTCCTTCAGTCGGGGGTACAGGCCAGTTGTGTGGGAGGGGGAGGGGGGAGAGTTCTAGGGAGGAGAAGAGGGGGGTCCCAGAACCGGATACACTCAACACTGGAGACAAGACCAGCTGGTTCACAATAGACTAGCCCCTAGAGAGAGGGAGAGAGACGGGGGGGGAGAATGGTTACTTTCAAGTTTCTGTAACAGTACAAGTAACATCCATTGTAAAGCCCTGGTGATTTTATTTCAGTAACCCCCCCCCCCCCCACCCCCAACTATTAGCAATCAAACATGGTCCCAGGAAGGACACTGTGTTTCAGAGGAATTGAGAGCCAGTGAGACATCAGGAGCCAGTGAGATATAGTAGCAGGGAGGAAAAAAAGGTGCGCAAGAGAGACACCAACTGGCCACATTAGGAACTGCAACAGGAAAGTCTTGGGGAAACGGACAAGCTCCAGGAAAAAAAAAACATTGAACAATTTCAACTATACAGAATGTTTTTCTAAGACCACAGACTCGAAAAAGAAATTACTCCAACTGGAAATGGAGAAAAATAGGCCTCTGTTTTATTGTGTGAAAAAACAAAACAATCACAATCGGGAAACTTTCCAGTGAATTTAAACTAAACTCGATAGTAGAGGGTTCTAACACCAGGAAGCATAGGAAGATAAGTCAATAACAGCATTGCCTTAGGGGTAAACACAGAGAGAGAAGGTTCAGTGGCAAATATGATTTTCCCCACAAATGTGATTTCAAGTGGAGGAAAAATAAATAATCGTCCAAAAAGAACCACTAATCTCTACATTAACCCCCCAGAATGCTTTGCTGCCAAAAATGTTCCTAATTGAAAAAGGCCTCGGCTATTAGGAGGGACAGGTGATTGGTGGAGCACATTGAGTTACCTGTATGCTAATGAAGGTAGGAGCTGGGGGTCAGTACCCAACTTCACCACCGGGGGCAGTGTGATCCACAAAGTCCTCTCACCTCTGCCCATCTCTACAATCTTCAAAGGGGCTTCAACAGGGGAAATTAAGCTTCCAAAAATTACCTAATTTCTCATTACGTCGCAGGTGAGTTCATGAGCCGTTTGCCCTTCTGACGGAGTGTTTTAGGGGTGTATTTCAGAGGGGGCATGAGTGAGTGTGTATGTGTGTGTTTGAGAGTTAGTTCGGGCAACAGTAGGGGGCAGGCTAAGAGAGTGTGTATTTAAATGCTCTCGTCCACACAGCGTCTGCACAGAGGAACAGCACGAGGCTGTTTCTCACACACTTCAGTCTCTCAGTCTCTCTCTCTCACACACACACACACACACAAACTAGGCAGGCAGGCTTACAGCCTACAGAGAGAGACTATGGGAACAGATTGGATTCTTTTAAATATAGGGACTATTTCAATATAGTGATATTGTTGTTTAGGCAATTCAAATCATACACACATTACTGTTGATGTGTTCAATAATACTCAAACATAACTAAAAGATGACTCTGTGTGTTGCCTTCACAGTGTAATGCTCTCCTCCACACAGCCAACAGGGTGTAATGGGAAACAGGGGTGGGGGGAAACTGACACAGCAGTGTACCTGACCACACAACAAGCCTCAGGCACACATCCAATCAAATGGGCCTCCAGCCACCCACCCAAACGACCTGTACTGATTACAGCTGAACTGACAGTGATGGAAAGGTATCAATAACAAGCCTAGTTTGTCTGGTCCTGGTGATATAGAACGGATACACCCCCCTCCCATCTCATTTGTTTCTGTCTCATCTCTTGCTCTTGACAGATTATTATTATTGTGAGATGTGTGTGTGTGTGTGTGTGTGTGTGTGTGTGACTTCGTGCAGATGATTTGTCAGTGTCACACACACTCCCTGAGATGTGCCGCTCTTCTTCTCTGTGCCTCTCCAAACTCCTTCTCTCCCTCCCAGTCCCGCACAGAACCCCTGCTGCCCCCCCCCCCACCCATAAGAATCACTTATGGGTGATCTGTGTCCTTGGGAGGAGGCCAGAGCAGGGTGCCTGCCAGGCTTTTTATTGACCATCAACTGAATAGCATTCCTTAATGAACATCGACCTCTCAGTGTCTCACACTCACACACTCTCTCTCACACACTCTCTCTGTGTCTCTCTCTCTCACACACACACACACACACACACACACACACACACACACACACACACACACACACACACAGGCATATTTGACAAGAGTCTATGAATAATTTGCAGCATGTCTGCTTCTCTGGTCTTCACTGTGAAAGAGAGACAGAGAAACAAGCTGCCGGCCTCATTCACCCTCCACTTCATTAAAGACTAGAATCATGCACACATGCGCACACACACACACACACACACACACACACATACACACACACACACACACACACACACACACACACACACACACACCTTGCAAAGACACACACCTTATATTCAGTAATAAGGAATGAGACGGTTATGTGAAGGCAGGAGACCTGTCAGAGGGCAGACTGGAACGGTGAGCCTCTATGTGCTCCAAGCCCTCGCTCTGACATTCTGGGTGGTGCTGCTGCAGGACGAGGAATGTGTGTGTGTGTGTGTGTGTGTGTGTGTCGTCTGGGAATGTGTCAAACAGGGGATAACGACAGCTTACTCTCTGTTCTGCTGTCACTGTAATAACCCTGCTTGCTTAGAATCAGTGTGAGAGATCACACATGCGCACGCATAGACACGCGCGCACGCACACACACACACACAGCAGTGTGGTTATGCCTGCTCTGCAGAGACAGAAACCCTTTACCATCTGTGGTCTGTAGCCTCATATAACCGTGTGTGTGTGTGTGAGAGAGAGAGAGAGAGAGAGAGAGAGAGAGAGAGAGAGAGAGAGAGAGAGACAGATAGAGAGAGAGAGAAAGTGTCTGAAAGCCACTTAACATGCATGGCATGTACTCCGGGAGGCAGGCGTTGCCATAGCAACCAGCGTGGGTCACAAGCCCAGTGGGCAAATTTGATTGGCTGCACACAGAGACCCTCCTGGGAGGGTGGGGGCTGACGACACAATAAATAGATCCCCTCAGATCACTAATGGATCTTTTGAGGCTTATTGTGGCCCATTGTGACACCATGACCGTTTCCCATATAGTGAAAGACATCCCTTGACTCACAAACATTACTCCATCCATGGTTCCAATGTACAATCCTCCAAAAACCCATGGCGGAGAAGGTCTGACATCCGAAATTTTAGGATTTCACACCAGAAACAAAAGATGACGGCCTGAGTTCCTGGGATTTTGACAACAGGGCTTGACGACTATGGTTGGTGGTGACCTGACCGTATCTCTACTACAACCAATGTAAACAACACTGGTGTGTCAACACTGGAGAACACAAGCCGTGAGTCAGAGAGACCAAACACCGACTCTATGAGAGTCACACAGAACACCCACACATTCTAAACGTGACACCTCTCTGAGATACAGAACACAGAACATGAGAGCGGTCTCCACAATTATGGTTTCGGTGGTGAAAAATAAGAGACATAAGAGACATCCACAGACAGAGTTGAGAGAGAGAAAGGGAGAGAGATAGCGCGCACGCGCAAGAGGCTAAAGGTGTCCACCAACGCTGAGGTGAAAAAACTGGTAAAGTCAGTTAGCTGTAAGCCTGCATATGTAAGGATTAGGCTAGGCTACACCCTGAATCTCATGTCATTACCTAGAGACAGAGCCCAGGAACCAGAGAACAGCACACACACACACAGAGAGAGAGTGTTGAGGGCTTTAACTCACACCAAGGGGGCCTATACCTTAGCCTAGCTCACTGCACTACAGCTGCATTAGCTAAGACGTAGCTATTTAACTCTGCACTATTCAAGTCACTGAATGCTACTATGCAAAATGCAACTGCACTAATGTTGCAGCTAGCATAAATCTAAAGCAACTTAACCACACACACCCCCCCCCCCCCTCCAGACACTAGACGCCCCCTCCCTGCCTTCATCCTAGTGCCAAGGAGAGCATGGGGGGTGACAGCCAGCCAGCCAGGTGATAAGAGGACGCTGCCCCTTTAAGAGTCAGAGTCCTAAGTATTGCGTAACATCGTCTCTGCTTAGAGCAGAGAGAGAGAGAGAGAGAGAGAAAGAGAGAGAGAGATAGGGGGGAGAGAGAAAGAGATAGGGCAGAGAGAAAGAGATAGGGCAGAGAGAGAGAGAGATAGAGAGAGAAAGAGATAGGAGAGAGAGAGAGAGAGAAAGAGATAGGAGAGAGAGAGAGAAAGAGATAGGAGAGAGAGAAAGATCCAGAGAGCCTGTGGCTGGGCTTGGGAGGACAAGGTGAGGAGGAAACACACTCTCTCATCTAAACATTGACAATGCCCACGCTTTATCTAACCAGACGGGCCCTGCCGCGCACCTGAGATAAGTGAAGAGGCTCAAAAGGTAGACTCTGGGATATGACTGACATCATACCGGGAAGTCACAACAACTCCTACCAAAGATATTTTGGAAGTAAGTTAAGCTGTAAATAAAAGGTAGACACGTGTCCTATCTTAGTATGTGTGCCGGAGTGGATACTGGATAGTCCCCTTGTGTTCCTTCATCGTCTCTGTTTGGATCTTTTTCTTTTTTTTGTACCCATTGACATCCTATCTCAGAGTCTACCTTTAATGCATCTGATACCACTGTGGAGAGACAGCGCTGTGATCCCCTGGACAGGCCGCTGCCACACACACACACACACACACACACACACACACACACACACACACACACTGTAAGCAAGCAGCAATACTAGCAAAGCACATCAAGAGAAAGAGATGGAAAGAGAGAGAGAAAGAGAGCAGGGGAGGAGGAGATCAAACAAACAACAGGGAATGTGCAAGGCAAAAGGAAAATAATTAGCATAGAAACAGTGGCCCTTTTTAAATATCCTTAGAAATGCATCTGTGAAATAGAAGCTTCTCATCACATTGCTCACTACCTATCAAGTCATGTTAGGATCAGTGATTTCTTCCAAGGAAGAGAGAAAGGTAGGCTATTCTTAAAGCATTGGAACAGGACCTGCCCAGTTCTGTTGTAATAATTAATTTTAATTTAATAATAATTTTGCCATTTAGCAGACACTTTTATCCAAAGCGACTTACAATTACGAATTACAGGGACATTCCCCCTGGAGTAACTGAGGGCTAAGTGCCTTACTCAAGGGCACACTAGTAGTGGTGTGGTTTCAGGCGGGATTTGAACTCACAACCTTCCGATCACAAGTCCAACTCACTATCCACTAAACCACCACTACTGTAGTAGCCTAACATTTCGGTAACTCTAAACAGTAGCCATCAAAATCAGTGGTTCTGGTTCCACAATGGTGGGTCATGGTCCACTCCTTTTGTGGGTGCGGGTCTTGAACGATTTGGAGAGGTGATAAAAAAAAAAAAGTGTTCAAGTAAAATGTGCTAATGTCAACATTAGGGTTGGGCGGTTATACCGTAAGTTGTGGTTTTTGAAAATCGCAAAGGTATTCGTCAATACCGTCATAAAACCGTCATAAATTGCTATATATAAAAAATGCCTTAAGAGTGTTTGTCCAGCACCACTGTCTGTGTGGTTGAAAATGCTATGAAAGTGATGACAGGACATTTTGTAAACAATGCAATTTGTCAAATGAATAACCTGTCAAGACGTGTCATGTAGGGTTGGGTGGTGTAAACTGCGGTATTACCGTATACCATCATAAAAGAATCTGCCTCGTAATGTGCGCATATATATAATAACCACCTTAAGAGTTTGTCAAACACCACTGTCTGTGTAGTTGAAGACGCTATTGAAAGAGATGACAGAACTTTTTGTAAAAAAATAAATAATTTGTCAAATAAATAACCTGTAAAAAAAATACTATTTAGAAGCAATCATAATCACGTGTCACGTGACCGCTTCTCCTCAGAAGAAGGATACGCGATTCACAGCACTTGTCTGCTGTAACACGCTCTGCGCTTTGTACTCGGGTGTTGGCAGTGTTTTCCCAGTGACAGTCTCATTACGAACCAAAAGTATGTTTTTTTATTTTGTTTTTTATTTATTTATTTATTTATTTATTTTAAGCGCATTTTCAGCATTGCTTGTGGAAAGTGTTTGAGCAGGCTTGCGAAACAGATAGGGCTTTGGTCCACCTTTCACCAGCCGCTGTCACGAATTCATCATTTAAAATTGCCGGCTCGCTCAAAGCCCTACAGACATGTGATTTTGAATCACATTAAACTGTAAACGGTGGTTAAATTTGAGGACGGTTTAACGGCATTAAAAAATTGGAAACCTCCCAACCCTAGTAAACATGAACGGTGCTCACCCTGCTCTCCACTACCTCATTGGTCCTGACTGAAACAGTGGTTTGGTTCATCTAAATTGGTTTAGTGCACTGTGGACATGCTGAGCTAGAAAAGAGGCTCGGCCATTGTAGCAAAGCGTACGGAGGGCGAGAGCTTCCATCCCTAATCCAGAGCGGACTAGAGTCAACTGCTTGACACACACACACACACACACACACACACACACACACAAACTCTCTCTCTCTTATAACATGACCACACTGTACCACTACATAGTAGGGGTGCAACGGTTCTCGGTTTTTTTACGGACGGTACGGTTTGCATTCCACGGCTCAATTCACTAGTGAACCGTGACGGTTTTCGGTTTTCGTTTTTTTTTTTTTTTTTTTTTTTTACTTTTTTTTTTTACCTTTATTTTACCAGGAAGTCACATTGAGATTAAAACCTCTTTTACAAGAGAGACCTGGCCAAGACAGGGTCAAAATAGTAGCTTAAAAAAACAGTTCAGATAACAAGACAGGACATAAGACAGTGGCAACAATACAATAGACAAACAATGGTAGGGGTATTTACAAGGTGATTAAAACATTGAGAAGTCTAACCAAAGCAGGTACAGCGAGCGGTGACCACATCCTTTAATCTACGCTTTAAGATACTTATGGAAATAAGGGCCTCTAATTTAAAAGTAGTCTGTAGGTCATTCCAAGACCAAGGGCCATAATAAGACAAGCTTGCCCTTCCAACATTGTTCATGATAAGTGGCACCTTGTATTGTAGCCATCTACGAGACCTGAGACCCGAGCCACTCGGTATAGGGATGAACTTCAGGCCCAGATAATTCGGTAAGAAGCCAGAGATGATTTTAAACACAAGAGTGTACCAGTGTTGGAGCCTTCTGACAGAAAGAGATGGCCATCCAACCAGACTATACAGTGTACAGTGATGGGTCCTGAAGGCACTATTGGTGATGTATCTTAGAACCGAATGATACAGGGGGTCTAGCTTGGATAAAGTGGACAGAGAAGCAAACCTATATACTGTATCACCATAATCCAATTGTGAAAGGAAAAGGGCGGAGACAAGACGTTTTCTGGAAGCCAAGGAAAAGCAAGATTTAAATCTATACAGGAAGCCCACTGTACGCTTAAGCTTTATGGCGAGAAGATCAATTTGGCCGCGTTCGTAAATTAGCTCTGAGAGCGCCGGAGCGTCCACGTGAATGCCTCGAACGCGGCCTTTGGTCAGAGGTCGAGTTGGTCTGGAACGTTTGTTTCTGAACCGAACCGTACCGAAAACCGTGACCCAAAATACCGAACCGTACCGAACCGTGGGCCAACTGAACCGTTGCACCCCTACTACATAGGACAGACAGTAGCCATTGAGAGAGAGCGCAAAGAAAACCTCCCGTCTCTTCCCTCCATCCATCTTCAATCTCACTCATCAACCGCCTCTCTCTCCTTCTCACTGTGTCTAGCTTCATCTTTAATGGTAACATCATCCACTTACATCTGTTCTTTCATTGCTGCAGAACAAGCGTGTGTGTGTGTGTGTGTGTGTGTGTGTGTGTGTGTGTGTGTGTGCAGTAATAACGTATGGTCTAACATTGCTCTAGAATGAAAGTAAGCACAGGTATGGGATTTCCATACAAAAGCAGGGCTTAGTAGGGGGGAGGGGTGTGTGGAGCGGAGATCAGAGCGTGCGAAAAATAGACTTCTTATCTCTCTGGAATCACATTAATACATAGATATGAAAGAATGAGAGAGAACGAGATATTGGGGGGGGGGGGGATTTAGAATTTATGGGAGAAGTGAAATGACAAATGGTGGTTCAGCGTAGAGAGCAGCCCTGTTTCTCTCCCGCTGCAATGGCTGCCTGCTTCACTGCCGCTGACGCAAAATGGAGCCGGGGAAAAGGGGATAGTGAAGGAGGGAGAGATGGAGGAAGAGGAGAGGGCGAGAGCAGAGGGAGAGCAGCAGGAGCAGAGGAGAAGGAGAGAGGGGAGGGGGAGGGAGGTGGGGGGGGCTGAGAGAGAGAGAGACTCATTTGTTCTTCTCTCATCTCGATGTGCTCTCTCACCTTGGCCCAGATACTCTCAAGCTGCTATTCACAGCTATGTGAGGACAGGAGAATGAGAGCATATTCACACACACACACACACACACACACACACACACACACACACACACACACAAACACAAACCCACACACACAATTCTCCTGCTAGCCATTACCCATCATTACATCCTAATCGCCTGATGAGGGCTTGAACATTTCACCAGGGTGAGGACGGCTTACTAATGCGACTAGACTCATTTCACAGTACAGTATCTCTCTGTAGTGTGATGAGGGGGAAGTAGCCCCTGGAGAGGCTGTCTGTTCAAGCACCAGCATCACGGAGTAGAAGTGCTGATCAAGGACTACGGTCCCCATCTGTTCATATCCTCTTATTCATTCTGATCCCAAAAGGCCAAAGTGATCCCAGAGCCAAACTCTGGAAACACTTCCTGAATACCCCAGGAGTTATCCCTCCTCTCTAGTCAGGGCGAGACAAGGTAATATGTGTGACATCGGGTTAACCAGAAACTAGTCCGGAGACCTGAGGCTAATCTACCATGCTGGTGGAAAACCCGTAATCCCATATGAGACTATGAAAGCAGATGGCCGTCCAGACGATACAAATAGAAACGGTAATCTGGACTCTGAGCAGCCAGAGACGTGAGGGGAAATAGCCGCCCGGTGATCTAACACATCTCAATGTAATCCCGACTGCAAATCTGCTCCGGGTCTGGATCCAGGCATAAACAATGTGATGGAACAGCTGCACAGTTTGAAAGATTAAGTGAAATTATTACCGTCACATTTGCCAAGATCCAATCCTTTCATTCACAGGCTGTTTAAACAGCCAATGAACCGCTCATGTCCTGCTGGCTCAACACTGCCATGTCTAGCCTACTAGTTTGGTGGTGTGCAGGCTTCTTGGTTTAACATCCAGCCAGTAAAAAAATGAACAATGAACAATATCAAATGCCAATAGCTCAGTCAAATGTGTTTCAACACAACATCTAAAGCCAGTATAATGTTATTCCTATAGAAGTGTGTGTGTGTGTGTGTGTGTGTGTGTGTGTGTGTGTGTGTGTGTGTGTGTGTGTGTGTGTGTGTGTGTGTGCCTGATGCCGTTATTGCTGGTGGCAAACTGGATGGTCCTCTGGGATCAATAATGTTTATAAATGTTTTCATTCACACAGCTACTGTAGGACACCGACAAATCATCTGCATGAAGTCTATCTTACACCCACACACACACACACACCCACAACCACACCCACAAAACAGGATCACAGGTTTATGGTATAGCTAGCACTCCTTACTACATTATACCAGCAACATGTGTTGCCATTTTCAGTAGCAGAAGGCTAAATATAGAACCACATACTATTAACTTGCCATCATCTAGTTAACTACACCACACAGCTAGCTACAAACCGAGTGAATATGGAAATGACCATATATATAGTAAAATGACCTATTATTACCTATTATTCTTCCAAGCTTAACCTTAATCGGGGGAAGAAAGCAATATCTAATCCTGTGTCAATAGTTAAGGCCTAATCCAGTGGTATTTTCTTTAGTCCATAGTAGACACATTCACACACCCAAAAAGAATCAGTCAATATATCTTGCTTTGCATGCCCTGATCAAGCCTGATGTTCAAATTGCCCATTTGAGTTTACAACTCCCAAGATTCCTCTCAGCCTCCCACGCAAGGTCCTGCCGTGAACAGCTTAAGAGCTAGCGCATGCTGCTCTCTAGGAATCACTGGCATTGAATGGCAGGATCAAAACACAGTCTTGTGTGATGCATTTTGACCAGGTATGACACTTTTTATGACAGTTTGTGGATTGACCAGAAATACACAAATATGGATTTTGGGTAAAATTCCCGTTTAGGGGCATCCAATTTTCTATCTTTATTCATAACTAGCAGCTAACTAAACTACACAATGAGCAGCTAACTAACTACTAGGGGTGTAATGGTACACAACAATTCCGGTTTGGTACGGATCACGGTTTTTAAGTCACAGTTCGGTTTTTTTGTTCGGTTTTTGGTACAGAAGGGTAAGAATTCACAATATATATAGATAGATAGATAGATGGACAGTCCACCCATAGGTCATGAAAGTGATAGCAAATGCCTTGGATAAGTTGTGGACAACTGTAGTTTGTGCTGGTTTATAAAGGACTGGTATGATTTGCTGGTTGAAATGCGGACAAGGGAACTATGTAACGAGGCTCAATTACTTTTAACATGTGTTTAAATCCTGTGTTCTCGACAACGGAGTATGGTCCGCTGCTACAAAAACACCTATGGTGTTTGTTATTGCTTTAGCCCGGTCAGAATTGTTAGCGAGAGGCTGCTTAAATGCCATAGCTGGGTTTGCACTTCACTCTGTTTTTTCTTGTACCTGTGATGTTCACATTCGGGTGATGCCGACTCAAATAAGTGAGCAATAGGGCTGCAACTAACGATTATTTTGATAATCGATTAATCTGCCGATTATTTTTCCGGTTAGTCGATTAATCGGATACAAAAAAAGCGGGGGGAAAAGATTTATTTTGCAAATTTTATTTTATGTTTTCTAAATCAGCCAGGCCTATACATATACATGTGCAAAATGAATAAGTATTAATAAAAAATAATAAATAATATAAATAAAAAAGGCTTTGCTACATCAAATAGGTTTAACAACAGGCCATGGACTATGGCGGTAGATTGTTTCAATAAAGTAGTTGAACTCTAGCTCAATACATGCATTGTTTTAGGTAATAACTTTGCTTAATGTAAAGGTCAGTAACCCAAAGTGCAATATAGGCTACAGACAAGACACTAATGTTTTTATATAACAGATATGCTCCAAATCAATGCAATGTGTCCTCTCACTCCATACAATAGGCTAGGCGACAGTCAGTGCCTCACTCTAACTCACGGGTAGCTTGGTAGGCTACCACTAGCTAGCCTTTAGCTTATCACCTCTGCTCTACCACTGACTAGGGCTGCACGATTAATCGATTTTAAATCGAAATCGCGATTTGAAATGATGCGATTAGCTAATCGCAAAGCCTGCGATTTGCCTGCGATTTTTTTTTTTTTTTAAACCTTTATTTGACCAGGAAGTCACATTGAGATTAAAACCTCTTTTGGAAATTTGATCAGCACTCATGGAATGCCTCTTGTCCAATCAAATTACTTGGTCTCTTTATGACTTTGAACCCGGCGCTCTCAGAGCGAATTTACGAACGCAGGCATAGGTTGTGTCACGACAGTCAGTCCAATTATTATGAGACTTTGGGCTAACGTAACGGAGACAATTAGACACCACTTGGCTTACTGGACGTATGATAAACGTTAGTATGTTATAATTGCGACAGGTAAGTGTACAATTTCACTATACTAACTGTACCAGCCAAGTGCATGTCGGTGCTGTTAGTCCAGCCTTAAACTTAGCTTAGCTAACTTGTAGTCTTCGAGACGGTAGCTTAGCTTAGCTACTCATGCTAACCCGGCGTTAAAGTACAGACACAGAGTTGACAGTCTCAGCAACCTGCGGGTTGGTGTTTATATAGTATAGCAGGCTTATGGATACATGGAAGTTAACTGTTCTGTTGTCAAACATGAATGTGTCCTGTATGCATAACCTCATACCATTCGTTCATACCAGCCGGCTTTAAAGACGCAGAGGTTAGCCTAGCCTAGCCTTGGGCTGAAGTATGTCACAGATTCCTAAGTCAAGGTGACGTGTGTCTGTGCTCCATAGTCAGAGACCACCATTCTATCATTCATCAGTTCGACTGTTGACCGAGTCATCTAGATGTGGTCCTTTCAGTTATAGTCACAGTGTATCCCCAAATGATCATTTTAATAGCTGGATCATCTTAGAAAGTAGCCACCTGTCTAGATGAGATATACAATTCATATCTTTTAAGTTCTCATCCTTGCATTAGAATTAGAGCAGTTAATAGTTTGATGGTATCATGTGGTAATGCTCTCTGAAAATAGGTGATAGACAGATTCATCCAATCACCTGCCAAGTATTTTTTGAAAGTACCTGCCCTTTTCCAAACAGCTTCCAATTAAGCTTTCCTAGATGGTTGTGTGAAACAAACCACCTGAGTCAGGTTAGTAATGCTCCATCACATGTTTTAATCTGAAGCTTGATTTTAAAGCAACCCAACTTTAAAGCAACCCAATGTAAGTTTAGTTCTTTAGACTCGTAGCTCGGGCTGTGGGGGTGCTAGAGGAGGGAGCCTCTAAGTCCCCTGAAGACGTACAAACAAACTGCACGTTGATACGACCTTCCTAGCCGGAGATATGGCCACACTTTTTTTTTTTTTTGCTATTTAAAAAATAAATAATCGCAAATTAATCGCAATCGCGATATCTGTCCAAATAATCGCAATTCGATTTTTTCCCCAAATCGTGCAGCCCTACCACTGACGTTAGCCAGCTAGCTAAATACACTTGTCATGCAATATTGAATTCATGAATGCGAGCAAACACTCACTGGCTATCGCATTACATTACAGTCATTTAGCTGACGCTTCGCCAGAACTCACACTAACGCATTTGCATGGAGAGCAGGAGACCATGGCAGGGCTGAGCCCAGCAGTACTTATATAATAAAACAATAGGAAGTTAGCTGTGACCCTCCTCTATAGAAACATAGTTACTGCTCTGGTTCTCAGCACAGCTACGCAGACTACAGCTGGACGAGCAGTGTAGTGAAAGTCAGCTAGCGGCAGCAGCGAGCTAACCCTGCTAGCTAACTCACTAGCATGTCCTGACAGCAGACAGCAGACAGCTTCACTCTCAAGGCTTTTGAGTAGCATGATTTAAATGTAGCCGCCGCGCCGGTGTAGGTACCGGATTTTCCCACTTTTCCGGTTCCGGTCATAGGTTCTGCCCTTTCCGGCCATATGATTCGCTATGATTCGCGATGCCTACACCGGCCGCAAGACAGCGTGGCGTGCGTCAACAGGAAGTAGGTTTGTTATGGAAACAAAACCCGACAAAAAAAAAAAAAAAAACACGAATCGATAATGGCATTCGTAGGCAATTCGTTGTTGCAGCCCTAGTGAGCAAGTTCAACGATTTAAGAGATGCTGGAGGAACTTCAAGCTCTAGTTTATCTACGTTCACCATAACTGCTAAATTACTAACAATCTCTCTGTGGCGTGTGTGCGCATGCATACTGGCTGAAATTATTTCAACACACAAAAAAGTGCAGTGTGTAAAAGAACGCTGCATTAGTTCGGATTTAACTACACAATGACCAGCCACTACACAACACACAAATAGATAACTATATCAGTGTTTCCTCTATATGCATTTATTGGTGGCTGGCCGCCACGAATGAATTTCCTCCGCCACTAATTGATTCAGTCCACAAAAAAAAAAAAAATCCACCTCTGAACATTTTAGCTGATTAAAATATATCTGATCCTAGATCAGCACTATAATGGATGTTGACTAAAAGTGCACCTAAATCCACGCCCATCTCTCTCTAACCGCTGATCCAAAATCAGATTAATGACATTAAACATTCAGTTGACGACGTGACACAAGAGCTACTCCTGATTGGTCTAAATGTGAACCGGCATGAGAACCGTGCAGACTCAACCATCCCTGCTCAGCAGTCTTACCTGCCGAAATGCTCGGGCGCCTGTGTTTTCTCCTCGCAAATAACAGGCTAAAAGTCACCGGTAGTACCATCTAAAACTAAGATACAAAAAGCTGATCTAGCTAGCTAGGTGCACAAATAAGATATCACGTTAAATAACTTCGAAAAATTACACGAAAACAGCGACAGATGGGTGGATTTTTCAAGAAAAAAGATGTCCCAGACACTTCAAACATTGCTGAAGCTAGCAGTGGCTATGAGCAATCCGAAACTGCATTTCTTGTTGAGTTTCTTGTTGCAAACGGAGGAAGGACAAACAACAGGTGCGTTGAAACCAACACCCAATGATGCCAGGACGATGGCTAATTTGATAATTTTGATAGACAAGATAGCCATCACATCTAGTTGAAAAACTGTCGCAAGTTGAAGAACTCGCGCAAGTTGGAAATACTCAGAAACTTTTGCCAAGTTGGACATACTTTTCCTGTTGTGTTTGAGACGGAGCCAAGACTCTCGTTTGGAAGGACATTGGATCCGTGAGTAACGTAAACCTTCAGAGCTGATGGATGGAAACCGGTATCACAAGTTTATATTCTGTATATATATATATATATATATATATATATATATATATATTTTGCCATCCTCCCTCTAGTTTTGGTTGAAATTAGGTCGTTGTTTTGAGCGTGCGTGCACGCGGGAAAAAATCGCGGGCAAGGCTCTCCGCCACTAATGTAAAAATTCCTGGAGGAAACACTGTTATATGCTGCAACAAATGCTAACTCTCCAGAAAACAACCAGCTACTAAACTACACAAGAACAGCTAGTTTAAGTCTACACAATGGCCAGCTAGCTAACTGCAATAAGCTACAAATATAGCAGCTAATATAGCAGCTAATTAAAGGACCTATACCATGAAATCTAGCTCCCCTGTGGCCACAGGTAGAAATGTCAATAACACTAGCTAGCCATTGCTACTAGCTAGCTTCCGTTACAAAATCGGCTATCCCAGAGCATCGAAATAAGATCCTGTAAGATCCATAAATGAACTGGCCATAATAAATTATTCTATGGAGAGTGGCCTAGAAATGTGTAACTATGTGTGTAACTATGTAACTTGTAGACAACAAACTAGAAACACAACAATGACTAGCTAGCACTATGAACAGGAACTTTTACCATAAAACAATTAGCAGGTAAACTACTCAACAACAAGCTAGTTTATCTCATTAGATTTAGCTTATCGTAAAAACAACAAGAGAAAGTTCCCCTAACCATTTGGAGCAAAAATAGTCTCTCGTCCACTACCTACACCGAGATGATCTTAGTGTTACAAAGCTTTCAGAAAACTCCCCCAGGTAGGCCTGGTTAGCGACATAACGACCACTTGTCAAATAGACAACGACCAGCTAGACTAGCTTAGAACTTCCCAACCATCTGTGGTGATTGTTTTCATTGACAATGAAAGAGAAAAGAAAGTAAGAGTCACCTTGTCTTTCCAGGCCTCAATCTCTATAGCAACTGAGAACAACTGGGGCCAACAACTGTCAAGAGAACAACAACTCATGAAACAGCTTGTGTTTTCTACCCATACATTCTCAGAGGGCATTATCTCATTCTCAACATGCTGAGCACATTGTATGGTAGCTCAAATTCACAGGCAATGTTCAACCATCTTCCCATTTCAACCATCTTGTCGTAACTGAAACCAACAATCATACAGTGCCCTGTGTAAGTAATGGGACAATGAAGTGCCTGTTCTTCTTTTGGCTCTATACTCTCAAAGCTTAGATTTTCATCAAACAATTATGATGAGGTTGAAGTAGAGGATCTCTGGTTTCTTTTCTTTCTTTTTTTTACGGCATTTGTGTACACATTGTGTCAGTTGTATTCAGTCACAAGATTTAAGAAAACATAAAAGAGATGTCCATGTCTAGTATTGATTCTAAGCTTTGCATTTGCCATTGGAGTCTGCTAGTGGTGTGTCAACATGAGGACCTGAGTGGTGTTAATGAAAGTCAACAAAGCCATTATTAGGCTGAAAGAAAGAGAGATAACATCTGGAACATAGCCAAAACCTTAGGCTTGCCAAAACCAACAGGTAGGAATGTTTAAAACATAAATAATTAATTAAATCACTGGTGAGGTCAGCAATCACAAACGGACCGGAATGCTTACCCAGGGTATATACAGGAATCTTGAGGTTCATTTCAATACCTTTCTAAGACTTTTTAAAGACCTTGTCAATAATTTTCCAGACCTCACCGCCACTTCGAGCTGTAACCGTTTACATCAGTGACACCTTTTAGTTTGCAATAGACTACACCACTATCATACAACAGAATTTCCGGTTCATCTTTGTTTTTTAATAAAACTAATAAATTCACGAACTTTTACTAAAAGTTTTTAGGACTCAAACTCTCTCTGGACAGAGTCTAATTGAGAAAAATACCTACAAAATTCAAGACCTCATAAAATCGTGATAAGACTTTTTAATACTTATTAAGGGTCTTGATTTTCCCAAAATTGATTTATCAACTTTTAATACTTTTCAAGACACCGCGGATACCCTGTTACCATTACCAATTAATAAAACCCACAAAACAACTGTCCCACAGATCAGGACCACTCTGCAGGAGCTAGGCGGGGGGTCTGCAGGAGCTAGGCGGGGGGTCGACCATCGGCAGAATACGTCACCAGCCGAACTACAGAGGCTTCACTGCAAGGTGCAAACCACTAGTTATCCCCACAAATGATTTGAATGAAATTAAACTCAAGAGTTTGCTTTAAACAAATCTGCACTGGAAAAATGTGTTGTGGACAGATAAGACAAATACGATCATGTACCAGACTGATTTCAAGAGGAAAGTTTGGAGAAAAAAGCTTCTGCCCAAGATTGACCGAATACCACCTCATCCGTGAAACATGGTGGAGGGGGTGTTAAGGTTTGGGCTTGTATAGCTGCCACGAGAGCTGGCTAACTTGTCTTTGTTAATGGGACTACTACTGCCAGGAGCAGCAGAATATATTCTCAGGTAGAAACATTCTGTCTGCTTGAGTCCAAGGCTCCAAGCACATTCATTGGATGGTGCTTCATCATACAGTAAGGCAATGACCCAAAATATCCTGCCATAGCAACTAGACTGAGTTTTTCACTTTTCAGGGCCAAAAAGTGGAGAGTTCTTGACTGGTCACGTCGTCAATCTTCAGATTTAATGACTGCAGAACAAGCCTGGCAGAGCATCACCAGAGAAGACTTCAGGCATTCATTGCATGCAAAGGATTGTCAACAAATGCTAAACGAGTGCATCATTTGGATATTATATGAATCGGTCCCATTACTTTGGGGTAAAATAGGGGGACTATGTATTAAAAATGTTGTGATATTTCTGAATGTTGAAAACAACATACCCTTAAATAAAAACTGGCAATCCATATTTTAACCTCATAAGAATTCAAATCCAAACTTTTGGCGGTTTAGAAGAAACACTGTCCTATTACTTACTTACACAGGGCACGATAAGTAGCCTAAGCTGATGTTGAATGAATGAAGATAATCAAAGCAAAGAGCTAATGACAACAATATTGAGGATGGCAGTCCCTACCCACTTATTACATAATTATTTCACACCTCTTGACAAAGAACAGCTTAGAAGGCCTAGGCTATCCATTATCAGCCTTCTCACAACTACAGAGGCCTTAAACACTATGCCTTCCAGACTTATTCAACAGAAGACAAATGTGAACCAATATTGGTTCAGTTCCTCTAACTGAGTCTGTAACACATAGCTCATTCTTCAGGTAAATCCTGCACCTGGTTTCTCTGCAGGAAAACAAGAACCGGAACACAAAACCTTGAGGCCGGCTGCTTTGAACACACATACAGACTATAAACACATGCGACAGTGCTAGAGCTTCACTCTGCTAGCGTTCAATAACAAGCTCCCTGAGTGCAGCTGCACTGGGACTGGTCGAGCCAAGGAAATCACACATGCTAATGGCCTCTCTCCCCCCCCCCTCCCCTCCCTCATTACCATGACTAAAATAAAACTGGGCTAACTAAACAACGGGTAACATCAAGTCCAATCATGATGTTGTAATCTAACTGTTATGATTCAGTCCATAATAATGGTAAGTCCCAGCCCATCTGGCACAGTTGCATTTTACCTAATTAACGTTGAATTCACACTGTCACATGACACCTCTATCGTAGACTGCTCGTATTGGAGTTGTGGTAGTAATTAAATTTAGAGCACAAAGCCAATTCATACAGACAGCACAGCTATAGGGCTGAGGATGATGCACTATTTTTAATGAATCATTTATTCATTCTTTTCCAGAATTCTACAACTTTCTCTGTATGGTATACATGTTCTTACGTTTCCTACATCGGCCCTCTCCACACTCTTTCTTTGAAATGTATCAGGCGACATCATCATGCAACTTCATCTCATCTCATCATCTGTTTTAAGTTTCATTGTTATGTCACATTAGACAAGTACATTCGTAGGCTTCCTGTTCCTGACATTGCAGCACAAAAATAAATAAGGCCATAAGATAAGTAAGGTAAATAAAGTGGCAATACTTATAAGACATAAGTGGGACAATTTAACAAGTGACAATTTGGAGGTGACAAATAAGACAGGACACAATTGAGCAGGACAAATAGTAAAAAATAGAAAAAGAAAAATAGAAATGTCATGAGTATTGCACTGGGTGGCAGTGGTATTTAGTAGTATAAGAGTATAGGTAGGCTAGTATAAGAGGTAGTATTGAGTAAAGTTTTGTGTGTTTCTGTTGTGCTTGTGCCCTCTTTTTGCAAAACAGTGTATTGAGGGCAGCAGTTCATATGGGTCACAAGCCACAGTACAAGCATTTCTCCTGAGCTGGGGAGGTGGGTTTGGCTGCCAAAAACTGGGCTGTGGCAGGAAACAATAGTCCCTGTTGGACTCTGTTGACCCGTCTCACTAGTGGTTAGTGAAGGCATAGAACTATAGTCTAAAATGCGTACTCTGCACTGTGGCTTGGACAACAGATCTATGAACACTACACCATTCAGAGGGAACAGGCTTATCCGTTGCAGATTTTTCATACACCACTAGCTCCAATGGTGGACATCTGGTGAGGTTTAAAGCCAGATTAGTGTACTACTTTATACGGTACTACTTTCTGTTACTAAGTCTCTTCAAAACTGGTTTCCATGACAGATGATCTATACAGTTACAAGAGTAATACAGTAACAAGTGCTACACATCAGCAGTGAATTAGGCGAAACAATAAATAAATAAATATGTACAGTACTTTGAACAGTATCTGGAAAAACAATACATGATCCAATCAATTATTATTATTATTATCAACTTCACATGTCTGAAACACAAAGTTTGTGTACATACACAAAAACTGAACCAGCGGCAGAAACATTAGGCCAGGCTTCCAACCTGCAGATGGAACAGAATCCTGCTGCCCCACTGATCATACAGCTCAAGTCAAGAGGTCAAAGCTGACTGAGTGAAGAGAACATTATGCAACCTGCAGTAATACGAGAAGTTGAGAACCCTAAATCACTTTTCATGAGAGTGGTCCAACTCTCTCTACCTTCAGCCTTAACTTAGTACACTAGGCTATTCCACTCCAACACACACAGCACCCCAAAGTATGTCTGAGAGAAAGGCTGGCCAAGAACTTGACAACACAGTCAATCTCCAATGCACTTTCAGAGGAGCTCAACCCTGCTTGTTTAAGTTGATCATATCCACACAGAGGAGATCATGCCACCTGGACTCATCGTAACTACACGATGAACATCAAGCTAGGCCCTATAATAAGGTTCATAACAGTGACAACGTTGTCAATCATTTCCCGTTTACTAGAAGTGAGAACATGACTGATTCCTGAATCCAGCGCATGTTCTCACTTCTAGTAAACGGGAAATGATTGACAATGCTGTCACTGTTATGAACCTTATTATAGACAGTGGCACACGCTGCCTGTGGTGGCAGCTCACATGGCTGTGAGAGTGTTGCGTAACTGCTTTGTTTACAACCAGAGGATGCCTTCTGACGGGAGTCGGTCCATGGTCGGTCTGACTCACCCAGACGGAACATAGAGCTACAAGAGAAGTGACTCTTTAGAGAGAGTGGGCTGGACACTTACATTGCTGGGAAACCAGCAGTTTTGCTGCTATAGCCATAGACCATTTAGAAACCCATCCCCCCACCGTCACACACACACTTCCCCGCGGAAATGTGCCTCACGCAAAGAGGGGGCGGGAAGGATGAGATCAAGCTTGCCAGGAATGCCCAACCAAAAATCGAAATAGCAAGTTGGTTCGGAATTCGTCAAATCAGACCCATGTTATGATCGGAAGAGCAAAGTTGGCTTCTTTGTTGCGTGACATGTTGCTAAATTGACATCGATACCAATCGTATGTTATGAGTGACAGTACGATATAGCATCTGTCAGTCAGTTCCACACAATTATACACACATAAATATGCATTGTCCACCCACATATACCTATGCAAACAGGTAGGGTTAGTGACAGCCAAGCCATAACTATTGTTGTTAACTAGTGGGTTAACTAACAGCACCCTGGTAAGCAAACTAGTGGTAGGCGACACTGCTCTCTCTCTCTCTATCTCTCTCTCTCTAGTAGCTCCAATGCGAGTCTGCAAAGAGACAGATGCTTTGAAATGATCTGCATGTCTCCGTTGTTCAAGAGCGAGAAAACAGAAAACACGTCACATCGCACAGCTGATTTGACTACAGGGTTAAAAGTCAGACGACCGATGACATTATGTGCTCAACTAACGGGACTGTGTTGTAGTGTTCACTTATTGCAAGTTGGCCTGCCGAAATATACCCGCTAGCTAGCCTAATAGCCCTGGTAATGTCAGTGGAAGAAAGCACATTCACTCCTGCGAGCTAGCCGCTGTGTGCCGTGCCCATCCCCCACCTCACCAGCCTTCCCTGTCTGTCCACCATCTTTAATCTGCGCCCCGTCTCTCCTTCCACTGCCCAAAAACATCACCAAAACACCACCAACTCACCTTTATCGACCATCGCTGAGTCGATCACTTTCTTCCGAAATAAAAATCGATATATTTATTTTAACGATGAAGATTTTAATATTGAAAATTGGCCGTGCGAGCGGAACCGCGCCTTTGAGAAGAGCAGCAATCCTAAACCGCCATCTGGTGGTATTTTCCTCGCTGTAATGCTGGTGGTATAGCGCAGCCGGAGACCGGGACCACATCGCCCTCTGGCGGACACAAAGAACAACCGGCGGTGGCGCGCCTCGGGGGCGAGGAGAGGGAGGGGACTGCGGGACCACGCCAGCAGAGCACACGCGGGAGCGCGCCCCTGAAGAGGGGAGTGTTGTTGTGGTCGCTTTGATGATTCGTTTTAATTGTTTGTGTACAGAGGATGGATGCCACGCCTGCAGTAAACATAGCATCAGGCCTGCATAATGCATAATGTACCCCCTTCAAGAGCATTCTTCTCTTAATGTCTCTTGCACTGCTCTCTCTCTCTCTCTCTCTCTCTCTCTCTCTCTCTCTCTCTCTCTCTCTCTCTCTCTCTCTCTCTCTCACTCTCTCTCTCTCTCTCTCTCTTGGTATGGTATGTTATTGATAGAAGTTTAATAGGGAATAGGTTGTCAGAGTATAATCCTTGTATCTACAGTTGAATGAATGAATGAATGAATGAATGGTCTTTATTGTCATTGCTACAGTACAGGTACCAAAAAACGACATTTAGGAGGGGTGGCTCCCCTGGTGTTAGGAAAGAAAAAAAAAACTTTAAAAAAACAACACAAGAAGGGAAGGAGCTGGTTTACATAAATAAAGGCTATGTACACTATCCACTATACTATACTGTACAGATAGACGACTAGGGTTGTCATATTGCACATAGTGTTATTGCACATTTATTTGAAGTGTCGCAGTTTGCAGGCTTGAAATGTACATATTTGTGCCTCAGCACTACACCTGATTTTTTCAGTCCAGCAGCTGCCATCAATCCGTCCAGACTGTCCAGGGCCCAGAACCTAGGTCTTTGCTGTGTTCAGGGCCTGGACGGCCCTGTGGTAGAAGCTGTTCTTCAGTCTGTTTGTCCTTGCGGCCATGGTCCTGAACCGCCTTTTCGAGGGCAGCCGGGTAAAGTGTTCGTACCCAGGGTGGGTTGGGTCCCTGGAGATCTTGGAGGCCTTCCTGAGACAGCGTGTGTTGTACAGCTCTTCCAGAGAGGGGAGGGGGGCGCCGGTGATCTTCTGGGCTGTTCTCACGACTCTCACGACTCTACAGTTGTACAGAGTTAAGCTATTCCAGCACCGGGAGGTGGCCTGGTCCTTAGAATATCTGATGACCTTAACTGCAATTAGAAGCAGTCTCCTGATGCTGATGATTGGGATGATGTGGGTCACCCCCCTCCCAGCCAGGCCTGCTGAGAGCTCCAATCCTCCTCTTAGAGAGTCACGGGCCCTATACGACAAGGAGTCTTCGTCTAACAACACCAGGAACACTTTTGGAAATACTTTTTCTAAGAGTGTACCTTCTCTGGCCTATCTACCCACCTCCCATCTCCCTCCCCTCCACCCTTCTTTCTCCTGTGTCTCCTCTTCCAACCTAGACTAACCTAGACTAGCCTCCCCCCTCCCTCTCTGATTGTTCTCTTGTCATGTAGATGGGTTTTATTCAGCAGTGTTCAGACAGTGGCAGTCTGTGTAGTGCATAGTGTAGTATACGGTAGGCAGACACAGTTCTGACACACAAACACACAGACAAAGACAGACACACACACACACACACACACATACAGGGGCACGCGCACACACACACATGCACTGTCTTTCAACAGTCTAAAGTTCAGTAACCTGCTGAGACAGAGGCCCACAGTAACCATGGAAACAGAGACACACTGGCAGAGAGCAGAAGCGGAAGATCCCTTAAGCCCCGCCCTGCTTCAAGAGCCTGAGATCTCTCCTCTGTATTATGTTATTACAAGAAAAACTTTTTGGGCCCAAAAAAGTGTTATTTTTCAATATTATATTGCAGTGCTGATTACTTTTCAAACCAAACCATTAATTTGACAGATAATGTAACATTTAATGCAACAATATGCAATATCGCAATACAGCAATTCCCTGTAAAATCTGATTGTCTGTAGAATATGATTGTCTATGTCTGGTTGTCTGTAGAATCTGATTGTAGAATGTCTGGTTCTCTGTAGAATATGGTCATCTGTACAATGTCTAGTTGATAGTGGGATGTCTGCTGTGTTATGGCTGTGTCTTGCAACATTTTCCAACAGTGAAATATAGTCATCAAATATAGAGACTTTAGACTGTTGAGAAAACAGTCTTTTTTTTTTTTACTAGTATAGGTTTCACATACAAATACAGATATTTCATCTTTCGGAAAACAAACAGTGCTTATGGGCTTATTTAGACTGGAAAGGTAACACTGGACATGGGATATTTATGTAATGGCGTGTTTTCTCTCCTGCCTCTACTAAAGCAGAGGCTGCTTTGTGTGGGTTTGTGTGTTTGTGTGTGTGTGTATGTGTGTGTGTGTGTGTGTGTGTGTGTGTGTGTGTGTGTGTGTGTGTGTGTGTGCGTGCGTGCGTGTGAGTGCGAGTGCTAGCCGCTGCTCTATTTTAATTTCTGTTCGACCTTGCTCCAAGTGATTTCAGTAGACGGGTCTGTTTTATTCCTCCCCTTTCGTTCTAGCTCTCTCCCTCTCTCTTTTCTCTCTGTCTCTCTCTCTCTCTCCCTATCTGTTTTCTCTCTCTCTCTCTCTCTCTCCCTTTCCTCAGTCAGGGCAATGTAAAATGCATGAGAGGTAGTGCACTATTTGCAGATACAGACCATGGTGGCCATGGCCATGATGGCGATTGCTGCTGGAGCATGGCATGCATCGTCGATCACCCCCCCCCCCTTCAGACACACACACACACACACACACACACACACACACGCACGCACGCACGCACACACACACACACACACACACACACACACACACACACACACACACACACACACAGTATTGGTAGGACTGTGTGTATGAAATAGGCTATGTAGCTGTTCTTGCTTTTTCCCCAAAATCTGTCAACACTAATGTTACTCAAGATTCACACAATGGACTCATAATAAGTACATTATAGAATGAATGTGTCTCATTGGGCTGGTTCGTTGAGTTCTAACAGGATATTGGGGTACTGTACTGTGTGGCTCAGTGGGTAGAGCATGGGACTAGCAACACTTAGGTTGATGGTTCAATTCCTGCTGGTACCATGTAAACAAAAATGCAGGACTCACTTGTACTGTATGTTGTTTTGAATAAAAGCATATACGATATGGCATATTGGTAGAGCTGTTCCTGTGTAAGAGGTTTTCAACTTGTTTTGTTTTATTTATTAGCCTACTCTGATATCCTATTTCTATGAGTTCCGGGGGCGTTTTTCTTTTTTACCAATTTGGATCTGTCTGTGTCTTACTCTCAGTGTCTCCTGTAACGGGAGAATCGTTATTCACCCAGCAGACGGAGGCAATGTGTGAATACTGATGAGTGGTTTATAGATCAAACACTCACCCCTAAAACAAACCTTGCATCACACTTCACCTCCCTTTCTTTCTGAGAGAAAAAGAGGGCGGTAGAGGAGGAAGAAAGGAACAGAGAGAGAAAAAGAGACATAGAGGTAAATTAAGGGCGAGAGAAAGTGGGAGGAAAGGAAGAAAGAGGAACAGAGAGAGAGAGAGTTAGATTAGATTAGATTAGATTAGATTCAACTTTATTGTCATTGCAGAGTACAAGTACCAGACAACGAAATGCAATTCAGCATCTAACCAGAAGCAAATAGTGATATAAAATATGATATTAAAAAAACATGATAGAGATAGGTACAGTATGGCAAGTATGGTAGTTAGAGGTATATACAGTTAGTGAAGGAAGGAAGGGAGAGATGGTATGTGTGTGTGTGGGGGAAAGGACAGAAAGCAAACCCTTTCAGTTTGTGCTCTGTTGCCGTTTCAAGTTTAATATTTTATGTGTATTTATGATGGGAATAGTATTATGAGCCAGGGTGCTGCAGAGTCCTGCTGACTGATTTAGAGACACACATCAGTGCTCACGAGCAGGGCTGCTGTGCCCTCTGAGACATACTGTATAAGGGTGTGTGAGTGTGAGTGTGTGTGTGTGTGTGTGTGTGTGTGTAGGTGTGTGTGTATGTGAGAGAGAGAGAGAGAGAGCTAGAGACAAGATATGTGTGTGTGTGTGTGTGTGTGTGTGTGTGTGTGCGTGTGCATGCGTGCGTGTGTGTGTGTGTGTGTGTGTGCGCAAGTGTGTGTGTGTGTGTGTGTGTAAGAGAGAGAGAGAACAGTAGAGAGGCTGCTGCAGGGTGAAGAGAGCTATAGCAACTTCCTTAGAAAAAACAATGTCAGGGTTTCTCCACCTTGAAGCGCTCCCTATCTCTCTCTATCTTCTATTATTCAGTTACTCTCTGAGCAGAGAGATTCTGAGAGCATGTGCCCCTGAGTCAGTATCCACATGGATTTAAATGGCAATGGATTGGTGTAATTCATGGCGACCATGCTTAGACCGATCCTATGCTTTTGAATCTGTGTGGGGAAAGTGCACAAGTACATGCTTCAGGGGAAGGGTGACCAAGCAAGCAGCTTGACAATTTCAGACACTGTCTGACAACACCTTTCCCTCCCACTCTCCCATCTCCCCTTTTCACCCTGTCTCCTTCTTTACTCTTCCCCACTGGCCTTCCCCCCACTCTGTTGAAAAATGTTCTTCATTGCATAGTCACAAACAGTTCACAACCAGGCGCAAGATTTGTCTGTCGAGATAGTTTGATTGAATTGCTTCCAAAAAAGCTTAGTCAGATAGACTCTTCTCCAAAGTAACCATGGAAACAGAGCATATTTCTCCCCCAGAATAGTCAGAAAAATGCATTCACAAACACGCACACACAGACAAACACACACACACACACACACACACACACACACACACACACACACACACACACACACTTCTTATACAATACACAATGGCCCAATCCCGATTCTCTTTTCTACCACTTCGGCTCGTTTTGGAGTCACTCGCTTTGGAGCCACAAGCCTCCGAACAGAGCCACAAGCCATAGTGGTTCCCCGGGGGAAATGGGACAACCCTTCAAGACTAATACGTCATTCGTAGTGTAATGAATGGGTTAATTGAGATTGAGATTGAGATTGAGATTGAGATTGAGAGATTGAGATAACGTTTATTGCCACTATGCATTACACATATAGGAATTTGCTTCGTCACCACAGCAAGTGCGTTTATACTTTTTTCACATGTCAAAAAAAAACAGGACAACACAACAACAACAACACAGGACAGACAACAGTGCATTGGATAGTGCGGTATAAAGTAAAGTGCAGTGCAGAGTTTTTACAGTGAGTCCAGTTCAGAACTGGGCAGACTTGGGGGCGGGGGGGGGGGGGAAGCCAGAGTCATTTATCAGCCTGGCGGCTGAGGGGTAGAAGTTGAGCCTGTGGCGGGCCTTCAGTGCCTTAGGCAGCCGCAACCTTCTTCCAGAGGGAAGCAGGGTGAGGAGGCCGTGGCCGGGGTGGAAGGGGTCTGCCATGATCTTCCTTGCCCTCCTCAGAGCCCTGGTGTCATGCAGGGAGTTGAGGGAGGGCAAGGGACAGCCGATCACCCTCTCTGCTGAACGTAGCACCCGCTGCAACTTGGCCTTGTCCTTGGTCGTTGCAGCAGGGAACCAGGTGATGATGGAGTGGGTGAGGATGGACTCTATGATGGCCGTGTAGAACTGGACCATCATGGACCTCGGCAGCCTGAGTTTCCTCAGCTGCCGGAGGAAGAACATCCTCTTCTGGGCCTTCTTTGTGAGGGCCTCGGTGTTCTGCTCCCACTTTAGGTCCCGGGAGATGGTCATGCCTAGAAAGCGGCATGACTCCACGGAGGCCACCGGGGTACCTCCCAGCGTGATGGGAGGGGGCAGGGCTGCTTTCCTTCGGAAGTCCACCACCATCTCCACTGTTTTTAGAGCATTTAGCTCCAGATTGTTTCAACTGCACCAGCTCTGCAGCCCCTCGATCTCACCCCTGTAGGCAGATTCGTCCCCCCCGGAGATGAGGCCCACCAGGGTGGTGTCGTCTGCAAACTTCAGGAGCTTGACCGAGGGGTGGGGGGAGACACAGCTGTTGGTGTAGAGGGAGAATAGTGCTGGAGACAGGACGCAGCCCTGCGGGGAGCCCGTGCTGGTGGTCCTGGAGCTGGAAATGCTCTTCCCCAGCTTCACCCGCTGAGACCTGTCAGTCAGGAAGTCCGTGATCCACCTGCAGGTGGAGACCGGCACCTGCAGCAGGGATAGCTGGTGCTCCAGGATGTGTGGGAGGATCGTGTTGAAGGCCGAGCTGAAGTCCACGAACAGGATCCTGGCGTAGTTGCCTGCAGTGTCTAGGTGTTCTAGTACGTAGTGCAGAGCCATGTTCACGGCGTCCTCCGTGGATCTATTGGCTCTGTACGCGAACTGCAGGGGGTCCAGCACAGGATCCGTGATGAGCTTCAGGTAGGCCAGGACAAGGCGCTCCAGGACCTTCATGACGACGCCTGGGGGACGGGGGTGGTGGTTGTAGCCGGGGGGTGTGGAGGGAGAGGGCGGGGGTGGGCGGGAACCTCTCTTTCTCAAACCTACAATAGAACTCGTTCAGCTCGTTAGCGAGGGGGAGGTTGTCGGACATCAGCGGGGACCTGGGTTTGTAGTTGGTGATGGTCTTTAGGCCTTCCCAGACGGAGGCGGAATCCCCCTCAGAGAGCTGTTGCTGCAGCTTCAATTCATAGTCAGGACGGCGCATGCGCCTTAGAGAGAGTTCGTGATATACCAGTAGGTGACTGACAGGTGTCGAGAGAACTGAAGTAAACTGGTTATACCTTTGTTGAACCCAGACTCAAGTGTCTTATTATTCTATGTCCAAGTGACATTACACGTAGTATCGTAGAAAAGCATTGACGCTCGCGATTCATTCACAACTTGAATGAACTTGAACGCTATCAATCGATCAAACAAGTCATCAAATAAAAAAGAACAATGCTTCATTATCAGACCATGACAGAATAAGCTCTAACCTGTATGAAACCTGTGCTCCTATGCTGCCGGTCTGCACTGATATAGGACAACAGTGCAACAACTTTGAGGCTGAACTTTAGTTACATTTACGGCGTCATATGCCATCAAAGGGAAACATGGAAAAATGCATGACTTACAGATTTAATTTTATGACGTTACAAAATCCGATGTGACAGGAACGCTGGAGAAACAGCCGCTATCCACTGCATTAGTTAACTACATGTCCTTGATGAGTCTCCCGCTCACTGCCCTCCATCAAAATGGCACATATATAGTACTAATACATATAATAGTACATAATAACAACTGCTCGGATTAGATTGCCAGTTGTTTTGGTATAATAACAACTATAGCGTCATATACCACCAAGGGGGGGGAAATTTGCGCCTATCATGCTGTCAAACACCACAGGTAATAATTTATTTCTAAATAAACATGGACCGGTCTGTCCTGCTGGCTCCGGTGTCCTGGCCGTTGTCCTGAGCGCGCTGGACTGTGGAACTTTCTATGTTAAGCATAGGCACAGCACCTCGACATAAAAGCGAATTCTTTTGTTATGCTTGTTATAAAGAAAGGGTCTATAATGCATTGAAATGACATTAAACTGAGATAATACGATGGTTATTATAATTTTTCAAGTCTTTAATTACAAGTAATTCCAGAAAAAGTAAATGACATTTCAGGCTCGCTTCCGTATTACGAGAGCGAAAAGAACATTTCTGTAGATGATTCGCAATGCATGCCGGAAGGGAGTCTCATGGCTCCGAATCGAACGAGGGTCAAGATTTTCTCCAAATGGAGCCATGGATAACCCTAACCCTCGCCCTAACCCTAAATGAGTAATGAATTGGGACGCCACTACGGCTACACGTGAACGCGCAAAATGGAGCCGTAGGGGTGAAAACGGAGCCGGAGTGGTGAATTGGGATTCACCCAATATCTAAATAAATCATGATACAGGTGATGGTACTCCTGCTGGGCATTGCTGCCTGACGCACCTCCAACAGTGCCTTTAGAACAGGTGTGCTGTGACACCTCACTGAACACCTATGTGGGCCTAACTGGGTCATCAGCTGGGGACCACCAATCATTGACGTTTTGCTCCTTTAACCCCAGTACATCCAAACCACCCTCCCAAGGGACAGTGAGTTCGACCAGAAGGACTGTCTTGCAAGCCTCTGACCACATGACCAGGTCTGGTCGGAGCGATGTTTCCACGATCTCCCTGGGGAACTGGAGCTGTCTCCCCAGGTCGACCCTCATGGTCCACTCACTACCCGGTGCGAGAAGTCTTGCTGTATCTCTCTGACGGGAGGGTTTGACTCTCTCTCCAGCCCTTGCAAACTGGATGGGATGTCTGTCTGGAGCGGAAGGTCTGCTGTTTGCCTCCTGTCTGCATGACTCTGCCACCTCTGCCAGCTTTTTCAGCACCAGGTCGTGTCGCCATGTGTAGCGGCCTTGGGACAGCGCTGTCTTGCAGCCTGTCAGGATGTGCTGGAGGCTCGCATTGATGGTGTTGCAAAGGGGGCAGGTCTCTTCGGCAGAAAACCATTGGTGGAGGTTTCGGAGACAAGGCAAGGTGTCATATGTTGCTCTGATCAGGAAGCTGAGCCTAGCTTGGGGGATCTTCCACAGGTCAGACCATAACATGGGCCTGTTTGTGAGACCTTCCCATGACGTCCAGCGTCCTTGCTGGCCCTGGGACACCGCCTTTATGTTAAGGCGTTCCTGCTCAGTTCTTGCCACTTCTGCCACCACCATGGCTCTTCGATCTTCTTTGGAAGCCTTTGACCAGAACAAGGGAGTCTCGCCCCTTCCAAGGCCTGCTCTACCCTCCTGGACTCTGCCGACCACCTCGCGGTGCTTCAGCTGGCCGATTGCCAAATCAACCTCCTCTTGGGCTTTCCACTTCCTTCCAGTTCTTATCTGGGTGCCCGCTGCTCTCACCAGCTGGTCAGTGGATTCCCTCAGCTCTAGCACCAATCGAGCCTTCTCTTGCTTGTATCCAGAGCTGATGGATCGCAGTGGCAGTTGAAGCGTGTTCCTACCAAAGAGGCCCACGTCTGAGAGGCATCTTGGCAGTCCCAGCCACTTCCTGATGAACGAGTTTGCCAGCCCGTCCATCTTGCTTACCACTGAGGAGGGGATTTCGCTCATCTTCAGAGGCCACATCACCCTTTGGTACAGTATTAACTGGTAACACCATACTTTGTACTTTCCGGGGAGCTGGCTCTGGTTGATCCTGGCCGGGCCATCTGCGAGCTGCTTCCTCACCGTCTCCCCCATCTGCCTGTCAGAAAGCTCTGCTGTGTAGGTTCGACCCAGGCTGCGGACGGGTTGATTTGCCAGCAATGGGATGTCCTCACCACCTGCGACAAAGCTGGTGTTGTCGCTTCTGACTCCTTTCCTGATAGACAGACTGCGTGATTTGGGGGGGTTGATCTTCATCCTCGCCCAGCTCACAAGCTCGTCTATCCTCTTCAGCAGTCTTGTTGTACACGCTGCAGTCTGGAGAATGGTGGTGATATCGTCCATATAGCCTCTCACCGCTGGTAGCCTTTCACCTGAGGGCAGTTTCACTCCTCCGACCATCTTCCTGGCCCCTATGAGGATGATCTCGAAGGCTGCAACAAACAGGATGGGAGAGATTGAGCATCCCATGGCAATGCCTACTTCCAACTGTTGCCAGCCTGTTGTGAAGTCCTGATGGGTGCAGCACATCTGGAGGTCTTCAAAGTACTTGGCTACCAGGGCTTTAATGCAGACTGGGATGTAGAAGAAATCCAAGGCAAACTCGATGAGTTGGTGGGGGACAGACCCGTATGCGTTGGCGAGGTTCAGCCACACGACATGCAGGTCACCTCTCTCTCTTTTCGCCCTTTGGATCTGCTCCCATATTACTGCAGAGTGTTCCACACACCCTGGGAAGCCTGGCACACCCGCCTTCTGGCAGCTGGTGTCGATGTACCCGTTACTTGTGAGGTAGCTGGTCAACCTCTTAGCCAAGATGAAAAAGAAGATCTTCCCTTCAACATTGAGGAGAGCGATACTCCTAAACTGGCTGATGGTAGTGGAGTTCTGCTCCTTCGGGATGAAAACTGTGACAGCTCTTTGCCACTCTGAAGGGATGACTTGGTTCTTCCAAGCCACTCTCAACAGGTTCCACAGGTGTCTCAGGACTCCTGGGCAGTACTTGTACAGCTTGTATGGTATCCCGTTGGGGCCTGGGGCTGAGGCTGCTCTTGCCTTCCGGACCACGTCTGCTACTTCACTGAGTTTGGGGAGAGCAGCATTAAACAGGAAAGCTGGGGGAGCTGGGCGGGGAACATATCCCGGGGATCCCAGCGGAGTTGACTTGGCTGGGTTACTGTATTGCTCCCTGATGTGATTCTCTAGCTCCGGTCTAGTAATCTCCAGCTTCCCGCTTCTCTTGTCCTCTAGCAGCTGTCTCGCATGCTTGAATGGATTTTTGAAGAAGTTACTCCTCTCTTTCTCCTTCCGCCTTCTGCGTTTGCGAATGCGCTCTGCCCTTCGCAGGCTGGCAAGGTTTACCTTCACCTCCTCCCCACAGTGGCTTCAGGCCCTCCTTCTCCTCTCTACTTGCCTTCCTCCACTGCTTTCGGAGTTGACGCCGCCTCTTCACCAACTGCTCAATCTCTCTCTCCCTTCTCCCCTTCTGCATTGGGCCTGATCTCTGCTTTTCAGCCATCACTCCAAATCTGCCTCTGCATTCCTCATACATGATGTCTCCAATGCAGTTCAGCTTGGTTTCCACCTGGCCACGCAGTGAATGATCCAGGATGAGACTGAGGTCCTTGTCCAGCTTCTGCCAGACTGCAACCTCGTTTGCCTTTGGCCATTTGACCAGCTGCCTCCTTCCAGGTTCTCTCCTCTCTGTTCTCCGGCTTTGCCCCTGGCTGTTGGGGTTGCTTTGTGTTCTGTGTGTGTCTTCAGCGGTGAAAATGGGCCAGGGTTTGTCAATCCTTTGTTGGGCATCTCGTTTCTTAAGTCCTGGTATATTGTGGCATTTCTTTGCTGTTTGCCATCTAAGACATGTTTAGCAGACATGTTTTCATCACGTGTAAGGGAATACCCAGGGAGACGCAGACAGCAGAAACAGCTGTCAAGTGAGTTGAAATTCGCTAAGCCATGGCTTCGGCCTACACCTTTTTGGTCCTGGTGTTACGCATTGTGACTGTGTACATTTTTTATATCTGAATGATATGAATTGTATAAGGGATCAAAATAAACATTCTCATACTCATACTCATACTCAAGTCAGAGTTTATTCGAATTACCTGTTTCCATAAAACTTGATGCGAATGAGAGGTGATTTGCATAAGGCAAAAACCATCTCAAGGGAGCGTATCGACTTTGTGCAAATTAGAGGTGATTCACATCGAGTTTATGCGAATTTCCATAACATTTCTCTAATGCGAGTCATCTCAAACTGATGCGAATCACCTCGAAATGCGAATCAGAATGTTTTATGGAAACGCACCTAGTGTTAGCATAGATGTTACCGCTGGAGGTAAGAGGATTACCTTCACATTTACATTCCAGTCATTTAGCAGAAACTCTTATTCAGAGTGACTTACAATACAATAAGTACATCCACCTACAGTACGTTAAAGGCACCCTGTGCAGGATTGCGATCCGTTTTCACTGCAATGGGAAGTGCAATGACAATGCAGAAGTGTTTCCTCTCTCCCTGCCCTTGCTCAATGCAAACTACTTCTGTCCAGCATTTTCAGTTCTTTGTCCAGCAAATGGCTTCGTTATGTGACCTTGAAACTCACATTTGACATGAAACGAGTGGTTTACCAGTCGCTGTGCATTCATACTTTTGGCAGAAAACCCTGTCAAGGACATCATACATTACACCATTACATCACTAAACTGCCAGCCAGGGCGAGGGTGCACACTCAGTGGCGTGACTGGCTATAAACAGTCCAACCTCGAAGTTACAAACAAATCCCCTCATTCCCCAAACAAAAGACAGACAAAGCCTCAATGTCAAACAGGACATTGACTAGGGAAAAAATCATCAGAATACATGTTAGAAATGTTTTGGCAAACAAAGCTTCAATTGTGTAGGTCTGCTTCCAGCACTGACAAAATAATGCTTGCTTGCAGCTCAGGCAGTAGCTCGCTAATGAGCAAGTTGCAGGCAGAAGGGCAGGTGCACCCACTGTCACAGACTGCAAATGCATTGAAAGTCATGATTCAGCATGGCTATTTAGTGACATTTTCAAGGGGGAAAAAAGCTATTCATACAGTACATATTGCACCTTCGAACCACAATACATCAAAGTCATTGCAAGTAAGACTTTCTATGAGAAAATGTGCTAGAAGCAATCTCAGTGCTAGAGAAATGGAAGAAAACTATTATTAGTTCATCATCCATTTCTGATGATGAAACTCTTGTCCTAGAGGCAATACAGTCTCTTAGCAAAAAAATGAGGCAGTTGGAATACAAGGCCATGGAATACAACCTTTAGTTTTTTCTTCTTCTAGCAAGACAACTGCCTGAGCGTAGATTAGTTTTCCCTGCTATGGATAGCTGATTTACTTACTTAGTCAAATGTATTGATTGTAAATCGCTTTGGAATATGGCGTCTGTTAAATGCCAAACATTTAAATGTAAAATGGAATACAAGGCCGTGGAATACAAGGCTGTGGATTACAAGGCTGTGGATTACAAGGCTGTGGAATGGAGGACGGGTAGAAATTGCAGGACCAGCTCATTGTAATGCAACACATGTGCTTGATACCATTTCTGCTTCCGTTCCTTGCAATACAATGAGCCGGTCTGATTTCTACCTTCACCAGCCTCCACTGGCACATACTGTACTGCTACACTCATCAGACTGGCTACACAAGGGCGATACGGGATCTCTGATGTCTGGCTACACCAGCGTTTTCACACAGTCACGCAAAGAATCTCTGGCAACATGGAATCGCGTATTATAGGATTATTCAAGTACAGTGGGCATGCTGGTAGACCCAGGAAATGATTCAAGTATAATTGAAACAGTACTGTAAAAGAATATAAATTGATTCATTACATACCCAGCCATCACCTTGTCTTGAGATGTCTTAAGATGTCTTAATTAACCAAAACAAGTGACAAATGTGTCTTAAGATGTCTCGAGACAAGGTGATGGCTGGGTATGTAGTAGTAATGTCAACTCCCGCAGTCCTGATCAATCTCCTCTCCACTTACATTACGTCTTCATCCAAGATATGGCATGTATAGGCCTACGTTATTAAGCTGTGTAACTTTAGTTGTATGAAAATAGCCGATGCATAATAAACTTTATGATAATTGTTGAAGTGCCTCTTGTTAAGATGTTTCTAGAAGACGTCATGCATTGAATGTTTGGTCATCGGCTGGTTTCAAGAGTTTTCAGACATTTGCAAGAAACACATTCCAACAACAGCGACTGAACGCCCTTGGCATGCCTTCCATTGAAAATCCATTGATCCAGAAAATGGATTTCAACAGTAAAATCATTGAGAGGTTTGCTCATGCAAAAAACCACCGCGCTACCTTCCTATTCAAGTGAGGTATGTTTCGACATGTATGACAGATGTATGACAAATGGACAGTAGACTATTTTGGTTTGGTTTTGTAGTAATTTTTAACAATATAGGCTACTGGCTGTGATATAAAGTGGAGGACTAGATGTTATGTGTAGGGCTTAAGCCTAGACCTTTGATGGGCACATTTGTTAGTATCGCTTTCAGAATCTTATTTATATAGCACAAGTCATGCATTGAATGTATTGAATGTAACCTAACTCCAAGTGCTGAACAATAGTAAATAAACCACAATACAATAAAACAAGAGGTAGGAGATCATAATAAATGCCTGTGAGAATGAGTGTTTGTGCTATGAAAGTGATGACAGAACTTTTGTGGGTGTTTATTTTAAAAAATCGGTGTTCAGCTGTATTAGTGACTGGTCACATTAGCTATCTATTGTCTGAATATCAAATACAAATATTTGAGAAGCAATTTAGGGGCGCCACCACCACCACCACCACATTAAGCCACCAGTACTGCCTCATCACCACCCACATATTCAACACTAAAAATATGGACAACAATGGTTTCAAGACAAAAATATAATTTTTTATAAATTAAAATGACAGAAATCAGAAAACAAGGTACAAATAAACATATTCCAACATTAATAGTGCAATCAGAAATCTGAAAACAAGCTACAAAATGATTTAAATGTAAAATATTGCCTCCAGGCATTTGGCGCCCTAGGCGACTGCCTAGTTCGCCTATGCCTAGGACCGGCCCTGCTTACACCATACAGACGTATCATCTTGATATGTACATTTACATTTTTGACATTTAGCAGATGCTTTTATCCAGTGACTCTGCGTCATCGTTATCAACACGCTCGCGTAGAGTTTTCTAAAGTTTGAGGCGTCAGTATTATGTTTGTGTTATGCTAATAAATGTAGATCCACACAGGTATTCAAACTGAGCTCCGTTTACTGTCAAGTGCCATTCATTCTGACAACACACACACACAGGTCGTAAAGCTCTAACTGACGTACAGAACGTGACGTCGTAAAGTGCAACAAAGTGCTGCAATGACATACTGTCGTACATAACATTTCCCCCCCCTTTCCAAAACTCAAACAACTAAAGTAACAGTCAAACAGGAGTAGGGCCTGAAGGCCTATGGGTGAAATTTAGTGACATAGTCCTGGAGGTGTGCAGGGCGAGCCCGTTCCCGCTGTGGCCTATCGACCTCCCCCCTGGGCTGTGACCCTGCGAGGAAGCCAGGGTTAGGTGGAGGAGGGTGAGGAAGAGGAACAGCAGATAGAGGCTGAGCGGGTGGAGGCCACATAGGCAGTGGCTGCGGCGGAGCCAGGGGCGGCCTAGCTGCCCTTAGCAGTACAGGACTCGAGGCCTTTGAGACAGTTCTATCTGTCTCTGCTGCACCGGCTGTGTGGCCATGGCAGGCCCAGGAGGACCAGGCACCGTCCGCAGTCGGCTGGCGTGCCAGCGGGATCCGTCGCTCAGCAGGAACGTGGCTGGCCCCAGCTGACATGTCACCTGAAGGGGATGAGACCAGAAAGATGCCATCTTGTTATTTCGCTGGGGCCTACGGGCCCGAACCCAGTCGGACACCTTGATGGTGGTGCTCTTTACTCCACGTTTCTTGTCGAAGCGTCGCTTCATCTCCCCCTGATGTGTGGCCACTGCTGCTTGAGCAGCATCTCGAGTGCTGCCTGCTGCAGGTGTCACTGCATCCCGGGACCTGAGTCTGTTCAGTGGCAAGTCCATCTCACGGCCAAGCATGAGGGATGCTGGAGAGGTCTGCGTTGTTGCATGCTGACTAGTTGCAATGACATACTGTCGTACATAACAGTCAGCTCTCGAAATCTCCCGAGCCGTGTAGCTGCGAGGTGCAAACGTGATCAAAGCATCGCGGATTCACAGGAATCTGCCTCCGTGGAGCCCAGGCAGATAGATTGATCGGCGCTGTTGGTTTCAGATCTCTCTCGCTCCTTAGAGATGTGTTCCCCTGGCAGAGGTAATCACCTAGCCAAGTGCCTTACTGTGAAGTATTACTGTGGGGTAATGACAATCAGTGAGCTTATAAAGGTTATACACACATGAGACTAAACACACAAAGAAACACAGCCAGACAGCCAGACAGAGACAGAAAAACAGAGAGAACAGACAGACAGACAGACAGACAGACAGACAGACAGACAGACAGATGGAACAGAGCCGTGCATAACTAAATCAATTACAGCACCAAATGTTCCAGCAATTACTGAGCCAAATGGACGAGACGAAGGAAGGTACACAGCCGGGGGCTGCAGCCAACACAATGGAACTGACTCCCAGCAGGACAGGAGTGTCATCAAATATAGATGTAGGTGGGGGAACACACATACACACACAGTCACACTCTCTCTCTCTCTCTCTCTCTCTCTCTCTCTCTCACAGACACACACACACACACACACACACACACACACACTGATGCATGCACGCATGCACGCACGCGCACACACACACACACACACACACACACACACACACACACACACACTGTCTGACAGAGTGCCTGCTCACAGAGAGAGACCTCAAGATTCGACAGGGATATTATGTGGTTGGTTTCACACATCCAGAGACAGATGGGATCTGCAGTAGCCCATCATCTGCAGAGGTTATTTTACAGCCATAAAACGAGATGCTCATTTGATGAGATGAGGTGAGAATATGAATGTCCGAATGTATGATTGTGCGCGTGCGCGCACACACACACACACACGCACGCACGCACATACACACACGCACGCACGCACATACACACACACACACACACACACACACACACACACACACACACACATAATGATGGTGGTGGTGGTAGTAATGATATTGTGTTTTCTTGTCCCTAAGCATTCTGAGCCGAAACTATAGCAACACCAAGATGAGAGCGTGCCGTCATAGCTCAACGTCGTCTCCACGGTGCTGCACCAAGAGCGAGACAAGACGCGCTGCCATAAACGTTGATCTAATGACAAAATAAATAGGCTATATTTCATCAAGAGAAGCTATCGGAAAATGATTTCGGCTATACTTTATAACGTTAGCCTATACACTCTTGAAATCCCAATAACTAATCTGCAATTAGCTACCTGCATGACATCAAGAATTGCGTCAACAGTTTTAACTTGTTGTCTTTTTTTTTTAAATACAAGCCTAAAATGCGATAGTGTACCTTTCAGAGTGTTTCTACTTCACTTTAGGATGATTGAGGTTATTTGTGAATTTATATTCATTGATATTGTATGTTGTGTGCTTCTTATTTCTCTTGTTGGAAAATAAACTCGAAGCTTAAAACTACGCTGCTTCCTTCAAGCGAGCCTCGCTTTTCGCATAGCCTACTTCGCTGCTTTCGTATGCTGTCTATCAGATCTCATAGATCACCATGCATGAGTTGTAAAACTGCGCTTAACGTTACGGAGACTTTACGATGCCGTAACGGCGTTGGTGGAGCTGTGCCCTTAATTTGTTAGCTCGTTCTCTCTCCTCCCGCCCCCTCCTCCCCTCCTCCCCTCCCTCCTTCGTCGGGCTGAGAAGGAGCGTCTGTACCAGTGATGTGAGGTGAGAGGAGGTACGGGAGTCGGAATTGGAGAAGGAAGGTGTCTTTGCGCTGACCTGCTCTGCGCTCCGAGGCCAGGACAACGCTCTGATCGGGCCGTTTAGAGTCGGCTGAAGCCGTTGCACCTTTGGAGAGGTTAAAGTCAACACAGGAGGAGGAAGTGGGGGAGGAGAGAGGGATGGAGGAATGGCTCTATATGTGCTCTGACAGACAACAGGACATTCTTCTGTCATAAATGTCAATGACTGGAGCTCGTGCCGACTGAGTTTTATCCCGGTGGGTTCCTTGGTCGGAAGAAGCCAGGTGAGATTCTGCTCGATGGTCGACATAGTGGTCTCTGTCTATTTCAGGTGATTTTAGCACCATCACAAGATCGGGAATGGCATTTATGGTCGAAACTGTGAGTCTGACGAGACGCAAGGTGATTAAGGCATTGTCTGTCTTTGTGCACCTTGTGCGGGAGCAGAATTGCGCGCCTGAGCGGGTACGCGCCTTGTGCCATTCATACAATTGGCACCACCGTGTATAATAGTAGATGTGCGACGGTCGTGTTGACACAAGGGATGTAGTAGAGAATGAAAGTGGCTGGATCGATGATCACAACTTGCTGACTCGTCGGACGGGAACTTCGCACCGTTATTAATCATAATGTGTCAACGGGACTGGGCTCCATGTGCAGGGATGAAGCATATGTCGCCTAATAGGCCTACCCGAAGCCTCTTCAATCATTTATTCCATAGGCCTATCATGTGAGATATCCTAAAATAAATACAGAGGAGTAAAATCGATTATGAATTACGATCTGTTCCCCGGGAGACGTCTCTCTTTACTCTCTCTCTCTCCCTCGCTCTCTCTCTCTGTGTGTGTGTGTGTGTGTGTGTGTGTGTGTCCGCGTGTGCGTGTGCCTGTGCGTGTATGTCCATAATTCGCTGGCGTCACTGGCGTCTCAGGCGTCAGCGAGGAACCAAGATAACCTTGACAACCTTGACAGGACATACACGCGCCCAATAGCACGATGACGCACGTGCCGCGCTCTGACCCGTGGCATCATTTAGTCATCAACAAGATAGACAGACATACACTTAGTCGGGATAGGCTACAGAGTCAGATACAGCCTTTTTTTCAGTGATCATTGACTGTATAACAAGAGATTATCATTTGTATGAGGTCGAGATTAAACGAATGCAGTATTCACTGCAGTATTCTATCCTGGTTTAAAATCACAGGCTGGGTGGCTAAAGCCATTCTTCAGATTGTGAACAAGGTGTGAACCTGCTGCTCAGTGACAACAGCATTGCAGAGGCTGCGTCAGCCTGGTGAATTACAACCATTGACGGTCTCAGACACCAAACAGGGCAGAGGAGGATTCTTCATTTTATTCATCTCACTTTCAGAACTTGAGGGTGTCAGACTTCATCATATGCCTTGTGTGAGAAAAGGATTAGGCTACTCTCTGAAATACCCTCCCACCAACACACTCAGTCTCATTCATTTCACACATTCATTGAATATTTTGTTGTAGAGTTTTCGCTTTGACCGCTTCTCTTGTTTTAGCATTTACTCACAGTAGGTAATGTGTTTGCCAAAGCAGAAACAGGACTGATATCCAGCCTACTTTGTTTTAACACATGGTCACATGTAGGCTACGTAGAATAAGTTGCTCTTGAGAAAAGGCATCTGCTAAGTGACTCAAATGTAAAGTGTAAATTAATGTCTAACTGCAGCCCTAAAAGACGGAGTCAGACCAGCTCAGAGATAATGAGCTAAACATAACCACTAGGAGAGAGAGACAGGGGAAGGAGAGAGAGAGAGAGAGAGAGAGAGAGAGAGAGAGAGAGACAGTTATGAGGCAGCATGTTTCACATTATGTAACCATTAATTTGCATGCAAACATTATGATGTCCCCTCTCTCTATATTTACTCAGCACACTCTGCCCCCGTCACACCTATGAATGTTTATGTTAAAGAGATGCTACAGGATATTTGTAACATTTCAGCCATGAGTTGTTGTTTTTAGAGCTCATTGGCCAAAAAACAGGTCCTCTTAATAGAAATAAGTATTGTCAAGAAATTACCAGTTTGCAAATACACCTCCACACACCCATGAGCAAAAAGCTTATTTAGCAAAAGTTTGTTTGACTTAAACCAAGGACTGTTTAGTCGAATGAGATAAGAAATCGTTTTTACAATATTGAACCATACGGTCAACACTTAGGCCACATTTTTATGCAAAGGATTAACAACAAATCATCTGTAATGCATCTTTAACTGAGGTGATGTTGTCAGAAAGATTTTATCTACCAAGATGATTGGATTTTCCAGAAAGTTTGTAAATGGACTGACTGAGTTTGTCAGGTTAGTATGTCAGTTTGACTGTTGTCCTCTCGCCCCTGCAGGTGTGCGTGTGTGTCTACTCTGAGGTCCAACCATGGAGTCCGCTCATCTCTTGGGAAGCAAGAAGAGAGTGAAGATCCACCCCCATACGGTCACAGCCAAATACGCCACTCACACACCCTACTCACCCCAGCCCGGAGTCCACACACACTTCCCTCAGCCAGGAGACGAGGGCTACGACGACGCGCCCTCCTTTGAGGACTTTGGTTCCTTCCTGGAAGAGACTTCGGACAGGAAACAGCTGACTGAGGGCAGGAAGTGGAGGGGACGGACTCTGTTTGGAGGGAAGGACAAAGGCACGCCCCTTAAAACGGCAGCGGCGGCAGGGGGAGGAGAGGGAGCAGCGGGGGGAGGAGTCGGGGGTGTTAAGGGGTCCGGAGGAGGGGTCGGAGAGCAGTTGGCCAGTTTCGGCGAGGCATCTGCAGCAGCGTCTCGGCTGACGTGGTTGGCTCTGCTGGTTGCGGCGCTGGCTCATGGGTGTGTGTGCGCTCTGACCCGCCTGGCATCAGAACGCTTCCACCTCCCTCCTGTAATACTACTCTTGGCTCGTTCCATCTTCCAGCTCCTTTCTGGGGCCGTACCACCGCAGCGGGGGGAGCACCCCTTCGGCCCAGAGGGCTATCGACTGCGGGTGGTTCTCTTCGGCGTGGCGTACTCTCTCTCCCTCTGCTGCGCCTACGCTTCCTTATCCTTCATCTCCACCGGAGACACTACCACGACCTGGCGCCTGGCAACCACCGTTCTATCAGCGACACTCGCCTTCCTGCTGTTGGACGAGAGGCTGGGATTGGCTGACTGCGGCGCTATAGCAACAGGCGTGGGCGGGCTGGCGCTGATGCTGGTGCCTGACATGGATGATACCGGGTCAGGGGTGGGTCCGGACAGGTCGGGGCCGGCTCGACAGTCGGTCCTGTTCTGGCGCGGTGCGTTCGGCTGGTCTCTGTCTGTGTTATCCGGGCTGTGGATGGCTCTGGCTCTGGTGGGCTACCGCTCTCTAAAGGAACGGGTTGGTGTGGGCACGGCTCTGTTCACCGTCAGCTGGACCAGTTGCCTCTTGGCTGCAGGCTCCATGGTCCTGCTCCAGGAGGGGTGGGCCTGGCCCACTGGTGCCCAAGCATGGGGCCTGGTACTGGGGCTCTCTGCCCTCTCTGCCGGGGGGTTCCTGGGCGTGACCCACGCGCTCACCCGCTTCCACCCCGCCTTAGTCTCTGCCTCCCAGAGCCTGGAGATCCCCATTGCTATGGTACTGCAGCTGGCCATGCTGCCATTGGCTCCCAACGCCTGTGAGGTCATCGGGAGCGTGGTGGTGGTGGCGAGCGTCGGATGGCTGGTGACCATGAAGCTCTTCCCCTCCCGCGGGAGCACGAGGAGACAGAGAGAGGAGTACGAGGAGATCCTGGACTCACCCATCAAATAGAGACTACTCCTCTCTTTCTTTTCCCCTCTCGCTCCCTCTCTCTTTCTGACTTCCCTCCCCTTCTCTCTTTCTCTTTCTATATCTCTCTCTCTCTTCTCTCTCTGACTCCCCTCTTTGTACCTCTGTCCCGAGAGCAGCCTGTCTGTGAAGTGGGTGTGAGGTTATGAGGTCGATGTATATGTATATATAAAGGGACTCTGGTGAATGTTAAAAAAACAGATGTATTTATTTTGTATTGTTGTTGTTGATGTTGGAAATGTGCCAATATTGTATGTTGTCTGTTACATTGGCCATATGTGATGTTGAGATAATGTGACATAAAAAAATCTCACTGGTGTCCAATGTATGTGTATGTATTATCGTGTCACATGGTCCTGTGCGGCTCAGTGGGTAGAGCATGGCAATAGGCCACGGCTTAGGTTTGATTCCCATTGAGACCGATTATACAAAACATTTATGAATCACTGTATTATTAAGTTGCTTTGGCTAAAAGCGTCTGCTAAAGGGCATATATATTATATGACCTGAAGTCCTCCTTGGGTTTGGAGTGGACGTCAACCAGGCCACCCAGACTTATAATGTGTTCATGGTGTGTGTGTGTGTGTGTGTGTGTGTGTGTGTGTGTGTGTGTGTATGTTGGCTGGGTTTCACAGGGAAGGAAGAGTCATTGACTTTTGCAGCCTGCTGAGGGTCAGCCAACTGAGCTAATCAATGCAATGCCATCTATCTGGCTGTTAGCATCAAAGAGAGAGAGAGTGTAAGGAAGAGAGAGAACAAGGAAGGGGGGGGAGGGGCGGGGGGGGGGGTTGGGGTTAAGCCAAGGATGATAGGAGCCAGGGCCCCCAGGAGAGGATGATGAAAGAGAAGGAAAGCAGTGTAGGAGTGAGAGAGAGAAAAGGAGAGAAACAGAGGAAGGGGAGTGTGTGCTCTTTACTGTTTGGCCAGGTGCCTGATGGCAGCTCTAATGTGAGAGAGGGAGCTGTGATTAAGACTAATAACTGACTGTCGAACATAAACACACTGGCACTGAACTCCTCTCTCTCCTCTCACTCCTCTCCTCTCCTCTCACCTTCTCTCCTCTCACCTTCTCTCCTCTCCTCTCCGCTCTCCTTCCTCTCCTCTCCTCTCCTCTCACTCCTCTCCTCTCCTCTCCTCTCCTCCCCCTCTCATCTCCTCCCCTCCTCTCCTCTTCTCTTCTCCCATCTCCTCTTGTCAACCTGTGACATTCTAAAATTAGGTGAAGGTCAGGAGGAAGTTTCCACACACACTCCAAACTTGCTCTCCATTCCTCCACCCAGGTGCAGCTTTATAGGAAAACACACACACACACATACACACACTTTTCATGCCATGTGGTTTAAACGAAATTCTCTTCAAAGTCGTAAACCTTTCATTAGTGAACGTATGGGTGTGATGTCAGGGAGTGGCCCTAATTAAACACACACGCATACACACACACACACACACACACACACATACTCCTACACTTCCGCTCTGAGAACGGTCAGGCGCCACCAAACGACAACAACAATTAATGAGATGGATTGCATTTACTGTATATAAGGCTTTTACAGATGCTCAATACTTTTTACATTGTAATGGAGGAAAATCCCTCATCTGCCAACCAGGATGGAACAGGCCGGTTGCCTGGTTGGCCGGCAAGAGAGGCTAGCGGTCCAGTAATGAGTCTGGCGAAGCTTCATAAATCATAAACACACACACAGACACACACACACACACAGACACACATATAAGTCACATAAGTCACAGTCAGTGCATAAATACAAGCTGTAAGCCACTAATGAGAGGGAGAGGCCTGTGGCTAATTAAAGCTTCAGTGTGAACAGAGTCTGAGACACTCCTGCTATTGTCCACAACCTCAGTGATCACATCGCTACATACTGTAGAAAGGCATTAAAACACATACACACAACCACACAGACGCAGACACACTCTCACACTCACACACACACACACACACACACACACACACACAGACACTCACACACACACAGACAGACACACACACAGACACTCACACACTCACACACACACACACACACACACACACACACACACACACACACAGACAGACACACACACACACACACACACACACACACACACACACACACACAGACAGACACACACACACACACACACTTTATTTCCCTAAAGAAAGAGGGCTGTACAACCCTCCCCTCGCTGCCTAACCCTCTTTACTAGAGATGGAGATGTGTGAAGAGGGAGGAACTCTTTTTCCCTGACCCATTAACACGTTTAACAAGCCTTTATTCTTCAATTACACCATTGACATTTACAGTGTTAATATTATTCCCTGTCACTGTACAGAATCCCAAAACAACAATATAAAAATGTGTCCTTTTTTTGGCATCTTACAATGCCAGTTTTAAAACTCTTACTGACAATCCATCCCATCATCTCTCTCCCCCTTCGGCCTCTCTCCTTATCTTTCTTCCTCCCTCGTTCATCCCTCGCCCCATGAGTTGGCTCAGCTGTGCCTGCACCCTCTGCAGCTCCGTTGCTATGGCAACCAGGGCTCTCTCCAGCTTCCCACTGTCCGCCGATGACATCACTTCCTGTTCCTTCAGGCTCGACGACAGGAACGGCTTCACGTCCAAACCCAGTCCCGTCCCTAAACCTCCAGGCCTTGCCCCCACTGGTCCAGTCCCGCTAAGCCCCTCCCCTAAACGAAGCCCCGTTCCACCATGCTCTGCCCCCATTGGCCCTGCACCCTCCCCTCTCTGCGCCACTTCCTCCAGTCTGGCAAGCCTGGTGTTCTGCTCTCGGCTGCTCTTTAGGAGGCCCTGCAGCGTGGCATTGATCCTCCTCTCCCTCTCCGCTCCTTCCTCTCCCAGCTCCACTAGGCCTCTCTGCAGCCTGAGGCTCGCCTGCTCCAGCCGTCCCTGGCACAGTGACTCCAGAGCAGGCACATGTACACACTGCTGGCAGGCCCCAGAGACCCGGTCTATCTGAGCCTTGAGGGAGGCCATCCCACCACAGCATTGCCCCATGGCCTCCAGCAGCATGTTCTGTCTCATTTGGGAGTCCTCCAGGGCCACAAACAGTTTTTCCCAGTGAGAGAGCTCTGCAGCCTGGCATGGCATCACTGGGGACTTCCCTAGAGAGAAAGAGAGAGAGAGAACCAGAGGGGATGCTCTTATGTATTATTTTATGTGTAGAATATCCTGTATTGTCAATCATTAAATTATAATAAAACGTTTAACCCCCCCAAAAAGAAAAAGAACCAGAAATCACACTGAGGACCAGCGCTGATGGAGGCTGAAGCCACTCCCCCATAAACATAAGCACAGCTAATCAACAAGAATGGGGGAGGGGGGGTGTTCTCTCTATCCACTTATCTGGTCAAATGAAAGGTAAATAAATGAATGGGGATTTTGTACTTCATCCAAACTAGACATAACCTGGATGAAGTACATGAAATGTATAATCATGAAATGAACCAAAAATATGACAAATTGCAGTCAAAATATTTCTCATCACAAACAGAGCAAGGGATAAATAGCCACGGCAGCCACACACACGCGCACACACACGCACACACACACACACACACACACACACACACACACACACACACACACACACACACACACACACGCACACACACACACACACACACACACAGTAGGTTCATGCTGCTGATAGAGGAACAGGGGAGCAGGTAAAGGAATAAAGAGAGAGGGGGAACAGAGGAACAGCTGAAGGATTAAAGAAGAGAGATAGAGAGGAACAGGGGGTGGGGGGCAACTAAAGGAGTGTAACAGAGACTCACACTCACCTTCTTGTTGGTCCTGTGCGATGTCGTTGCCGTAGTTGTCGTAGTTCATGTCATACTGTTTCTCATCCACACACACGGATATACACACCCAGCAGAGCACATATACCATGCGCCAGACCAAGCACACACACATTACTACTGTTCTGGAGTGGTGTGTGTGCAACTACAGCATGTATGTTAAGAATAATGTTTTCTCCTCGTTGTCTTGTACACACAGTCTACTATTTCTCTCTCTCTCTCTCTCTCTCTCTCTCTCTCTCTCTCTCACTCTTTCCCTCTTTCTCGTCTCTCTGTCAGTCACTAAAGCTACCTTGGGCTGCTTGGGCTGACTGTTATAACCCCCACACAGAGGAAGAGGGGAGGAGGGAGAGGAGGGAGAAGGGAGGAGGGAGGTTGGGTGAGTCATGCTTCGGTGAAGGTAGCATGTTAAATAAAACCTTGACTACTTCTACTATGGGCTGAGAGAAAGGGGGGTGATGGGGGAAGGCACAGGGGCAGGGAGGGGGCAGGGGGAGGAGAAAGGTGATGGTGTTGGAGGAGGGAGGGAGAGTGCAAAGGGGTGAAGGAATCTGAATCACAGGAATTGGTCCTGTGAATGGATGTCTGTCTTGACCTCTTATTGAACTTCCATTTATACAATTTCTTACACGTTGTTGTGACCAACTATGTCTTATAATGTATGTAACAAAAGGTTTAAATACATATCACAGTTATGTCCCTCATGATCAGAAACAACTAATACTGGCTGTGTATTTGTGTTATTACAGTTTTTCTCTATCACTTTAACACTAACATTGGAACCTCAAACACAACGACCAAAACCTGAAACTGGTGTATTTTATCTCACACCAATTCTTCACAATGACAAATACATTTCTTGCATATCACTCATTTTGCAGCTCTAAACCACACAGTTAACAAAACACAAAATACAATTCTCTACATTTGGCACAATCTTCCTTGATAAAATCTCTTGGAAAACACTACCATTCAGAATGCTAAACTCGAACCACCAATCACACAATCACACTCCTCATACGGGTAAACACCTACTGCTTTTGAATGAGCAATCATAGCTTTAGCAATAAAATGTGAGCAATAAAAGGTGTGTTGGAGAACAATGGATGCCAACTTTGCAGAGAAAGGTAGAGCGAGAGGCATGATGTCGATGAGGTCCTGTGGCAAGACAGAAACGAAAGGCAAGATGCAGCCTCATTTTCTTTTTCTTTACAGTATGCAGAAGGCTTATTTAATTGTATCTATTGTTTGTTCTGTATGAAGAACATTTTACAAATCCAACTGTGTTTGCTGAGATGTAGAATAAAATAAACATTCTATTCTTGTTCTATTCTTCTAAATGTGAATGCTTCTTCTATCCTTCTATTCTTCAAAATGCGAATACGAAAGGCCTACTGATAGTAGTGTTTTCCGCTGATTATAGTGTTTTCCATTGAGCACATCAGTGCTCAATTGGTTCTGACAAGTGTCTATTCATTTGACGGTGTGTGTGTGACAACATTTCATTTTGAGAAGACATAACATTATTTTGAATGCAGTGTTTGCTTTTGTGTGAGTTTTTGGATTTGTGTTAAAGGTTAAGAGAAAATGAGCCATGCTTTGAGAAAACGTTTCTATTATAAAAATAATAGAAAAGTGTAATAGAAAAGCTTTGTGTGTAGAGAGCTGGGTGGCCCTGGGGTGAAATTTAGGACGACGTCACAGGACAAGTTATCTGTCAACGCCAAGCACATGTTTTAGAAGATGTTTAGAAGTTATTTTTATAACAAATGAGTTAGTCGGTTATGTCATGATCATTTACAGACCCCTGGACTCCCTCCCTCCCTCCCTCGCTCTGTCTGTCTGTCTGTCTGTGGAGGGGGAGGGGAGGGAGCATCTGCAGGGCGGGTCTGAGCTGGTGGCAGTTTTACAGATGGAAAGCAGAGAGCACCTGCAGAGAGAGCGAGAGAGAGATAGAGGGCGAGAGAGAGAGAGAGGGCGAGAGAGAGAGAGAGAGAGAGAGAGAGAGAGAGAGAGAGAGAGAGAGAGAGAGAGAGAGAGAGAGAGAGAGAGGACAGGGCAGTTAGGTGGACAGATTGGACCTGTGATGTTACCAGAAGAAAAGAGATTTGGGGGCAATTCAGAATATTGGTGATGAATGTCAATAGTGTAGTGTGTGTGTGTGTGTGTGTGTGTGTGTGTGTGTGTGTGTGTGTGTGTGTGTGTGTGTGTGTGCGCGCGGTAACCACTCTTTGTTGTCTCACTCTACTGTCTCACTCTGTGGTCCCACTCTGCTGTGGTCCAATAACATCTGGCTGAAGGTCAGAACGCTCCATAACATCAGAAAGCAGATTTATCACCAGACTCCAGGTGCTCTTTAGCCTTTGCTTAATAATTAGTCACATCATTCTCATAAATACTTCACATCATTCTTGTAAATGCGTCAGATTATTCTTGCGAAATGCATCACATCATTCTTGCAAAACACAAATCATTCTACACGTGGTGTGGGTGCGTATGTCACAGTATACACAAGCTAATGTACTTCTTCATCCTTGACTTTTATTACCACAATAAAAATGTGTTTTTAACGTGAATAGAAACATTTCCAGGAAAAGGAAAAGGAAGGGGAACTTTGCAAACCCTTTCTATTGTTGGCTAGTGCAATCTATGAAAAACAATTGAAGTAAAATCGTAGAACTGACGGTCCCATGGGAGGAGGCCATCGATGAGGCATTCGAACGGAAGAGGCTGCGGTATGCCAACTTAGCAGTCGAAGCAGAGGGGCGGGGCTGGAACGTGAAGGTGTGGCCAGTGGAGGTGGGCTGCAGAGGCTTTGTAGCCAGCTCCACCACAAGGCTCCTGAGGGCAGTAGGGATCAGAGGACAGGCCCAACGGAAGGCAATCAGAGAACTGTCCACTGCAGCAGAACGGAGCAGTCACTGGCTGTGGCTGAAACGTAGGGACCCAACATGGGCTCCCAAATGACCACGTGGTGCCACCGTGCAACACACACCCAGGCCTGATCAGCCTGTGGTGGGCCAACCTCGTGATAACTGGCCGAAACACCCAATGAGGTCGGGGACCACAACTGAAGATGTGTCGTACTGGTGGCACCACGTGATCATTGCCAAATTCCACTCCACCCAAGAGGACATCTCCAACTCCACTCAATTGTTGTGCTGAATATTTAGGGATTTTAACAACCAGTCCTATTAAGAATCATGATTTAAAACCTAAATTAATTAACAACAGGTGGAAGCTGCTTTATCAACTGACCAAGACAATGAAGACCTCCTTAAATGACACAGAGACTTATCCAAAGTCATAGTGTTGATGACCAAAGACCTCCTGACCTCTCAGCCATCTGATGGTGCCACTAGTGCCAACAGCTCAGACACGGTTCCCCTGAAACACAGCTGGAGCGTGGGGGACAGGTGTATGGCTGTGTGGAGCCAGGATGGACAGGTGTATGGCTGTGTGGAGCCAGGATGGACAGGTGTATGGCTGTGTGGAGCCAGGATGGACAGGTGTATGGCTGTGTGGAGCCAGGATGGACAGGTGTATGGCTGTGTGGAGCCAGGATGGACAGGTGTATGGCTGTGTGGAGCCAGGATGGACAGGTGTATGGCTGTGTGGAGCCAGGATGGACAGGTGTATGGCTGTGTGGAGCCAGGATGGACAGGTGTATGGCTGTGTGGAGCCAGGATGGACAGGTGTATGGCTGTGTGGAGCCAGGATGGACAGGTGTATGGCTGTGTGGAGCCAGGATGGACAGGTGTATGGCTGTGTGGAGCCAGGATGGACAGGTGTATGGCTGTGTGGAGCCAGGATGGACAGGTGTATGGCTGTGTGGAGCCAGGATGGACAGGTGTATGGCTGTGTGGAGCCAGGATGGACAGGTGTATGAGGCTGAGATTGAAGAGATAGACAGGGAGAACGGCATGGCCGCCATCACCTTTGCAGGAACGCGATGGTGGTTCCGCTCCAGAACCTCAAACCCATCCGAGGAAGGGAAGAACTCAGAGGAGGACGGGATTGGCGAGAACAAGTCCAGGAAGGAGCAGATAGCAGAGCAGAGGGAGTAGAAGAAGAAGGCGGCTCAGAAGAAGGTGGCAAGGATGAAGGAGAGAGAGCAGGAGAGAGAGGACCAGAAACCCAAGTGGCAGCAGTTCAACAACACGGTCTACTCTAATAACAGGTAAACGTTTAACGGCGTGTCCTCTGGGCTAATGAGGAAAAGGACCATCCATTAAAAATGTGTGGTGCATTATGAAGCGCAAAATACAACAATGGAGACCCCGGAGTGTTGGGCAACTGAAGTCAAGCAAGAATGGGGAAGAATTCTGCTTTCAACTTCAACAATTAGTGTCCTCAGTTCCACCGCTTACTGAGTGTTGTTAAAAGGAAAGGTGATGTAACACAACAATGGTAAACATGCCCCTGTCCCAACTTTTTTTGGAAACATGAGCATCAAATTCAAAATGAGTGTATATTTACAAAAAACAATAAAGTCTATCAATTTGAACATTAAATATATTGTCTGTGTACTGTATTCAATTGAATATAGGTCGAAAAGGATTTGCTAATCATTGTATTCTGTTTTTATTAACATTTTACACAGCGTCCCAACTTTTTTGGAATTGGGGTTGTACATTTAACAGTAAAACATGGTAACCATGAAGGTTATGGTTTTTGTGTTTAAAAAACAAACAAAACCAGAAGTCTCTGGTTGCCTGGACACAGGACCTGCCCAGCCCCTCCTGGAGCGCAGCCCAGTGACGTCGGCAATGTCCCTGAATCCATTTCAGCCGTGTCTATTAACCATGCCCGTGATTTCCCCATCCTATCACAGCGTCCCATTTCACCCTGTGACACATACTCACATGCCTGTGTGAGTGGGTGTGCAGATATGGGGGAGAGAGAGATGAAGGGAGGTGAGGAATGACAGAGGGGACAACCGAGAAGAATATCTTTTGAAAGAACACAACACTCATGCTGACAAAGCAAAAATAAAATGTCAGTGATGTCAAACTCTTCATTTTAATACATTTAACACCTGGAGACCACACCTTTGTCTGGGCAACGAACACTTCTGTGAGAGAAGGAGGGAGAGTGACCGAAGGCGAGACACAGAGAGAGGGATGGAGGGGGAGCAACAGAAAGAGAGGGAAAAATAGGAAGCGCAGACTACATACATTTAAAACAACAGAACTTTATTGGCGAGCAAAACACACGCTAACAATAGTACAATGACTTCAGCTCTCGCTGGGCAGTTAATGAGGGTGGCAATGGTGATGATGTTTTTACTGGGGGTGTTTCCTCTTCTCTGGAATACAGGAAATGAAGGGCAGGGAATTCTTGAAGAAATGTATTGAGTATAGCATAGCAGTCCAATGTATGCTTCATCAGCAGAGCCAATTATCAGTTTAATATGATTAGAAACCATAATAGAGTATCACTGCACCACCATCACAGCAGCAGGCCAAGTTAAACCATATGGTCACGTGTGTGTGAAGGGCCTTTGGGGATACACTGAGACTGAGTTATATTATATATACTAATAACATTACGCTTGGCAGAAGACCAATCGGGAGAAACAAGCGTCACATTGACGTTTGCTCTAAGCACATTATCGTCACATTAGGAGGAGTAGTATGTCAAACCTGAGCAACATAAGAGCGACCAGTACATGCACGGGTGTACAATGTTCATACAGGCGCGCGCACAAAGGCGTAATTGCACAAACACATATATGCATATGGCGGTTACCCCAGTGACTTAGTGCTAACAGTGTGTTTCCTTCCAGGGTGTTAACAGCAGAGACCCACAGCAGAGCTGCCTTCACTGAGACAATGAACAACATCTGGACACGGAAATAGTTACCCAATCCGCTCTTATCTGGGTATTGGGGGGGAGGGGTTTATATGTGTGTGTGTGTGTGTGTGTGAGAGAGAGCGAGAGAGTGTGAGAGTGTGGAGAGGGGAAAGTTGAGGGGCGAGTGAGAGAACGTGTGGGGGTAAAACATACCTCACGCTGTAGCCGTGCAGTAAGAGAGTGAGTGTGAGGTGAGGTTTAACACCATGGAACATGTTTAAGACCCTGTTCAGCTCGGTGCCCCAGCCTGCCTGCCACCTCCCCCCTCCTTGTCCACACTGACACCATGTTGCTGGATGGAAAATGACCTCAGCCCGCAGAGGGGTGAGGGGGGGGGTCTCTCTCTCTCTCACACACACAGACACACACACACACAGGTTTGTTTCCCTGCAGTATGTCACTCACTACCAGTGGCTTGGGGAAGCCGTTAAACTGAAAGGTCAAACAGCTGTAAGGAGGCATATGTACAGCACACACGACTGCATGTTGGCACAACGATTGACAGTGAAAATGAATGGCTGGACTGCTGGGAATGTCCAGTAAAGCATTTCAACATGGTTTCATCAATAGACTCTCTCTCTCTCTACGGAGCAACAGAATGCCAACACAACACAATTATTATTACAGACCATAACAACAATGTCAACAACTCTGATATCACAGAATAACACTTTCTTTTCAGACAACACAGAATATGTCTATCATGTTTGACAATGTGATACTGTTTAAAAACATTATCAAAATATTTCTTTTTTTTCCTACCACAACCGTATCATTTTCTTGATGGATGGACAGAGCAACTCAATCACATACGAATGAGAGAACGGGATGGACCTCAACATCATCTTCAACACAGTCATCAGGGAGGTACAGTCTTACTCCATCAGTCTGTTCTCATCACACAACAATACTAATGACTGATTGGTTGATCATATCCTCCCACAATACATCACAATCTGTTGTTGGCAGTGCGTCCCAATTCTCCATCCTTTTCCCTGAAATGTACATTTGTCAACTCCCCCTACACAAATGTAAGTACACAAGTATACACTTGAGGGAAAATGGACTCGGTCCTCCTGAGTTCACATAGCTAACATATTTTTTAAATTATTTTTTTAAATATATTTTTGTGGAGTGCATTGCATTTATGTACAAAATTTGCTATATATAAAGTTTAATTTAATTTGACATATTTTGGCAAAAAAGCTGACCCGTTCTGTTCTCTTGAACTGTGCTGATTGGTGCTGATCACGCGGGTTTTCCAACAGCCCCCCTCCACCCACCCACCCACCCCCCCCCCCCCCCCACACACACACACACACACACACACACACACACACACACACACACACACACACACACACACACACACACACACACACACACACACAGAAAACTACTGAGTCACAACCAGGCTACAGCTGGTTGGGTAACTGGGGCTGATTTGGCTGCCTGGGTCAGATTGGCTGCTTGGCTGCCTGGTCGGTGGTAGAGGACCCCATGGTTGCCTGGTTAGTTGCTGGGGGCTCCTTGGTTACTGGGGGCTGTTTAGTATTCTGGTTGGTTGCTGGGGGCTCCTTGGTTACTGGGGGCTGTTGAGTAGCCTGGTTGGTTGCTGGGGGCTCCTTGGTTGCTGGGGGCTCATTAGTTCCTGTGGGTTGGTTGGCTGTCGGGGGCTGGTCGGCCACTGCGGACTGGTTGGTGGCCTGGTTGGAGGTGGAGGGCTGGTCCGTAACCTGTGCCGACCGCCAGTTGTTATTGGAGCATAGCAGAGGAGGAGCACTACAGATGAGACAACACAGAGTGGTTACCTCACACACACCACAAAAAACACACACACACACACACACACACATTGAGGTGATATCCATTGTGAGTGCAGACAGACCTGGCCAACTGTCTCTGCAGGTCCTGTGCATGTTGACAGCACTGGGCATAGTAACAAGCCTGAGCCTCCACAAAGTCACCCAGGATCCGATGGTGGTGGTCCTGCAACACAATACGGTAGACAAGAATGTGTGTTCACATCGGTCTGAGAGAGAGAGAGTGTTTGTGTGTGTGTGTGTGTGTGTGTGTGTGTGTGTGTGTGTGTTCACATCGGTCTGAGAGAGAGAGAGTGTTTGTGTGTGTGTGTGTGTGTGTGTGTGTGTTCACATCAGTCTGAGACAGAGAGAGAGTGTGCGTTGGTACCTACCAGAGTAGTGCTGACTCCCTCCAGTAGCAGTTTGGTGATCTCTGTCTGCCGGTCAAACAAACACTGAGAGATCCTCAGCTCCATCTCTGCCTGCAAGCGCACACACACAGGACACACAGGACTGACGATAATACTATAGTTTTGGTGTGAGCTCTCTGTCTTCTTCTTTAACTTTGTATACTACTTTGCTACTTGTATTTTATTTTAATTCTGTTCTTATATTTCATTTATTTCATTTGTCTTATTGTCTAAGTTTTAATAAGTGAATGATGTTCACTAATTATTCCTTTGTTGATTGATTTTGTTATGTTTGACTGTCTGTCTTTCATGTGGACCCCAGGAAGAATAGTCCTCCCTATGGTGATGACTAATGGGGATCCGTTTAAATAAACAAATAAACAAACAAAAGCACACGCGCGTGCACACACACACACACCATCAGCTCCACAAACACACACACAAAGAGAACACAATCTTACACTACACATTACCACACAAAACAACACATGCCATGACCATCCGCAAGAGGCAAAATAACAACAAAAATAACACTCCCTCACCTGAGCCACTTCCTGAGCCCACATCTGACAGCATGGAATAGAATGACAGAAATAACAAAATATGTTAGATTTTGTGTGTGCATGTGTGTGCCAAAGTAGCTTTTAGTTAGTTAGCGACAGGCTAAGACGCAGACCTTCAGCCATCGGACTCGTAGGAAGCTGAACATGTAGGAGACTTGAGCCACGTACTCCTCACTCCTCAAAGGGTTAGCATTCAGACTCTGAGAGAGAGAGAGGAGACAGGGCAGTTAGATGGACAGATTGGACCTGTGATGTTACGAGTGATGTAAGCATTGTTGTCATGGCTACTCACGGCAGCCTCTGTGTCGGCCTCGTGAGCTCTTCTCAGTCTGGCTTTACAGATGTCCAGGTCCAGACGCTTATTCACCAGCTGCCTACGCTCTTCCTACACGGAGAGAGAGAGAGAGAGAGAGAGAGAGAGAGAGAGAGAGAGAGAGAGAGAGAGAGAGAGAGAGAGAGAGAGAGAGAGAGAGAGAGAGAGAGAGAGAGAGAGAGAGGCGCGCACGCGCACACACACACACACACACACACACACACACACACACGTAAGTTTAGAGCATTTGTGTAGTTGGCACAAAGGTGTGTGTGTGTGTGTGTGTGTGTGTGTGTTACCTGTATGATTCTGTAGTCTCCCTCTGTGAAGGTCCGTAGGGGAGCCAGGAAGTGGATGGCGGTGCTCTGGGCGAACTTCCTCTCTGCACCCCCAATCTGCTTCTCTGCCTCTCCAACCTTCAGCAGTACACTCCCTACACACACACACACACACACACACACACACACACGTGTTCCAGTCTCTAACGGCTATGTAAGAAGGCTAGGAGTGGAATAGGGTGCCATGGTTAAGGTGACACTAGCACACTAGCATTAGGTCCTTGGTGTGGGTGTGTGTAGGTTATATAGACACTAACCATAGGGTGTATTGGCGCCCATCTCCAGCCCCGCCTGGATCATGTCCTCTCCCAGTACCTCATGTGAGCGTGGCCGTGGGGGGGCGCTCCAGTCTAGACGCTCATACAGCAGGTCCTCGATACGAGCTCCTGGGGGTGCAAAGGTCACAGGTCAACTCAGACTAGGGGTCAGAGTTGAACATTTTCAGCTACAGAACAAAGGGCTGTGGTTGAAAGCATGCCAGCATCTAGACAGCAACACCGTGGGTGTTCTAGTGCCTGGGAGGTGAGGATGTCTGCAGAAGCTGTGTGTGTGCGTGTGTGTGTGTGTGTGTGTGTGTGTGTGTGTGTGTGTGTGTGTGTGTGTGTGTGTGTGTTGGATACTTCTGTCTAACATGGCTGCAAGATGAACAGAAAGTATCCTGTTCTCATACTTTGAAAATGCATCCTTCCTCCATTTATCAGTTTCGACTGATGTAACACAATTGGATTCATTGAATTGGAAGATCATTAAATGAGTGGTGTCTAATCTAATGTAGCCTAATTAGATATGACTACTACTGCAAGGAAGTGAGAAGGGAATGATACATGTGTTCGCTATTTGAACAGGGTCATACGAGGCTCACCAGGACTGGGTTGTAGTAAGACCACAGTTTGTGATATGATTTGATCTGTCCGTGTCTTGGTGGATTCCGCTCTGGCAAGGAGATCCTCCAACCGGCCGTTCAACTCCGTCTTCTCTGCCTGTCCCAGAGTCTCTCCAGTATACTGGAATTCATGGAGGCACATTATTTACATTTTTTTTTCTGTTTTCTGGCACATACTATCCTACGAAATAATCCACAATCACCACGTGTACGTGGATGAGAGGCGATGTGAATGAATGATCTGTCTCCGGAATCAATCGGACTTTACCTGAACGGCGCGATTAATAAACGCTCCCGCGTCAACGGCCAGCCGCGTGAAATCCATCTCTCTCAAGGTCGCGGGGGTCCCCGGGTCGCTCTCCGGCGGTGGGTGGTCTTGCTCTCAAAACGGGTCAAGAACCATTCAATGCCCGACGACGAGTGAGGTGAAGCGAGCAAGCAGCCATTTGGATGTTAAAAAAAAACACCTGCGCTTACAGGAGCATGCACAAAGCGACAGCAGTGGACCGTGTCGGTCCCAGACAAAACGACGACAGCGACATCCTTCGGTCCAGTCTCAAATGTGTAATGCACGCATCTCTGTTGTTATAATAATGTCATCCATAAAGCCTACATATTTGGGCTGCTGAGAGCCTGAGACTGAATGACGGTGAAGAAATGACGGCTCGTTCGTTCTGTGTTTACTTCTGTAGATCGGCGCTCTTATTCGCGGCTTAAGGGGATTTGTCGGTGACGCCAGTGGATGGCGCGCAAGACAGTAGTCGCGCCGTGACGCCCAGATGATGAAACGCCGCACCATTTAAAAAGGACAATTGCACAGTTGTCGCTGATGTTAAATATCGGTATGATGACTTGTATGAATACATGGAACTGACATCTTCACTCGTCTCACAATTCCATACTGGTTGAGGTTGTCCCAACAGTGTCATGTCTCCCTCTGTTCTTCCCTCTATCTACTGGGGGTAGAAGACAGACAGATGGCCTCCTCGAGTCTCCCCCTCCTCCGTCTCCCAGCTCTAGTTGAAGGCTAGCTGGAATAGCAGCAGTGCGTTGATGAAGAGGAGGAAGAGGAGGATGAAGAACACTGTCACCCTCTGCGTGTCAGACCTCATTGCCGTGCAGATGCCAGATCTATTACACACTCAAAACACACACACGTATCTTCCTTATCTCTCTTTGTTACCTCTATGCTATCTGTTATCCTCCTTCCCCCTCATCCTCTTAGGCTCTGACCAAGTTGACAATCTTGAATCTAATTGGTCCTTGGACAGCAGTGGGAGGAGCTGATTCAGATGAGTATTCCACCTCACTTACAGATTGTGTGTGTGTGTGTGTGTGTGTGTGTGTGTGTTAACAGTGTTAAAACTGTGGGATTAAAATAGCCACTTGACAGACTGATTTCAGTAATCTGAGCATGGTGAAGAGATTAGGAAACACAGTCACACACGGTGCACATACACGGTTAACACAACACAACAAGCAAGAAACCAGCATGATAACAAATAAGCATACTTTTATTGAAGGGAAATATATATAAATAATATTCACAGCAGTGCTATGAAGTGCTTTTCACTCAGTGTAAAAGGAAAACGTTGATGGTAGTCAGAACAGAACAGAAGAGAAGGATCTAATTTACAAAGAAATACATTTTTCTGAAGAAACTGTTAGGGTGTGTGTGTGTGTGTGTGTGTGTGTGCCAGTCACAGGTAGGGCCCCCAGCCCAGGTACATCTGACAGAGCAATTTCTCGTCAGTAGCCTCGTGTATGAGGTAGTGGACGTGTCCCTCGATGGAGAGAGGGAGACCCAGCACCTTGTTCCTGCTCTTGATAACGCCCTGCAAACGCTGCTCGATCTCACACACATGGGTCTTAGCCTGGGATAGGGGGTGGGAGAGAGAGAGAGTTGTGGTTAATACCTTCATATTCATATCTCTACAGTGAGAGTGTGTGTGTGTGTGTGTGTGTGTGTGTGTGTGTGTGTGTGCATGCGTGCGTATGTGTGTGTACCTTCTCGTTAACGATCTCTCCGGTCTCGCTGACCTGGGTCTTGGAGGGTCCTTTGGCTGGTTTGCTCCACTCCACCAGCGGGTCATGCAGAAACGTCTTCAGCACACTGGGAGAACCACAGACACAGAACCAAACTACATTTACTCGACTCCTTTTTTTTCTTTTATCAAAGTTGTGTTTTCTTTTCTTCATTTAAAAAATAAAATAAACAATTTGGGGGGGCATTTATGCTTTATTGGGATAGAGACAGAAGAGGAAGGATGAGTGAGAGAGAGGAGGGATGACATGCAGGACATGTTGATGGCCGGAATCGAACCAGGGATTTGGGATTATGTGCATTAGTGTGCTATGCCTAAAAACTGTCGTTTTAACATAATATGTAGACACTGCTGGAGATAATGAATGAGGTTAAAGGAGCTACCCATGAAGTCTGGCTCCCCTGAGGCCATGAGTGAAAATAGCAATACGCTGGTGAAGTGATATGTAAGCATCAAAGAATACCATGACATACCTTACGAAAATATCTGGAGACAGAGATAGCAAGCTTGTATAGAAAGCCTCATAGGAGACTGTAAATAAAGCTATTTATGCGAGATTGTTGAGTGTGATCAAATCTTTGATTTTATACTTGAGACATGTGCTAGTACAAGTAATGTGGCGTAACGTGACCAGTCGATAATATATCTGAACTCAGATGTTTGAAAAGAGAAAATAGATCTTCTAACCGGCGCCAGTTTTTCACCCTGCCCCTGTTTCTGGGATGAAAGTGAAACAGTCAGTTTTGCAGCACTGAAAGTCTGGGGTGTCTCCAGTGACATCCACTTGACCAGCATCATTACAATGAGCTGTTACATTAGCCACTGGTCCTAGCCAGCTTTCATCACAAACCCGCCTATCCAGACCAGATAAAACCCTGACATGTCAAGTGAACAGGTAATAATAAATATTTGCTATGGATAGTTTTGATGTGCCTACTTTCTATAACGAGCTATGACTGGACAACAGACCCACTGTGTGTGTGTGTGTGTGTGTATGTGTGTGTGTGTGTGTGTATGTACCTCATGAGTGGTTCTCTCTGGTCTCTTATCAGTCGGAGTGTGACCTCACAGGCCTGTCTGAACAGGCCCTCTGTGCCCATCGGCCCCATGGCGTGGACCATGTTCTGGGTCAGACGGAACGGAACCACCTCAGGGACCTCAAACGTCTCTCCCTGAGAGAGAAAGAGAGGGACGGAGAGACAGAAAGAGAGAGAGGGAGAGAGAAGCAGAAAGAGAACAAGAAGAGAAAAGATAGAAGGATAAACTCCAGTTAAGACTTCTCAAAAACCCCAATGCCAAATCCCTGTCACACGCACGCACCTTGTTGAAGAGGCAGTTGAAGTCCACGTGCACACACTCCCCAGTGAGGGAGGAGAAGAGGATGTTCTCCCCGTGGCGATCTCCCAGCCCCAGGATGTAGCCCACTATAGACATCACTGCTGTAGAGCGACAGTAGGCAGAGCGACTGCTGTACCTGCACACACACACACAAACACACACACACTTACTTAAGCGTTAAGAGCCGTCGTGAACAGTTAGGGGTAGAGACAGGGGGTCCTAGTGAGTTTTAGGGAGCCTGGTTAGAGTGGACCGTACCATGACGTTGGGTCGGGGAAGGTCCGGAGGAACCACTCGTAGAAGACAGGGGGGTGTCGAGGACACAACACCTCCTTATGGAGCCGCAGCTTCTCCTCAAACGGTGCCGTCTTGGGAAGAATTAGCTTCTTCAACTCCTTTCCTGTCAGGTTAACACCTGAAGTCACACGCACACGCACACGCACAGACACACATTGTTGATGACGATGTGGCACATGTATGAGCGAATGTGTGTGTGTGTGTGTGTGTATTTACCTTTTTCCTTGTATAACTTGGTCAGGATGTGTCGTAGCCCTGCAGTGTTGTTGACCCACTCGATGATGCCACACTCCTCGTTGAGAGGAATCACAGCGTACGTACGGATATGAAGCTCCCTCCGCCTCGACTCAGCATCCTTACGCAGGCACTACACACACACACACACACACACACACACACACACACACACACACACACACATACACATACACACATACACACATACACACATACACACATACACACACACACACACACACACACAAAACAGCATTCTTGAGGGCGATTGCAGTGAACATGGGTAATGCTTTCACACACACACACATACACACATACACACGCACGCGCACGCGCACACGCACCTTATTGATAAGGCAGTTGAACTCCATCAGTCTGCAGTCTTTCCTCAGGTCGTCTTTGGGTTTACACATCATAGTGTAGCTCCTCCCATCAGAGCCCTTCAGACCAATCTTCTTCGGCTTCTGTAGAGACGCCAGGATCTCCACCTATAGGAACGCACACACACACACACACACACGTTGAGAAACACATTCAATTCACAACAGACAAACATAGAGTAACTCATATTCTGTCTCGCTCTTCTCTCTCTCCATCACAGACACAGACACTTTGAATGCTTTATTCAGGTTCACAGTGTAACATGTGCGCAGACACACACCACGTCGTCAAAGCCTGCCAGGTAGGTCCAGTGCCCGGGGAAGGCGTCGTGCTGCAGGGTGTTGGCGCCCCCGGTGCAGGGCAGTGTGGGGATGAGGACCGCCTGCAGGGGGATCAGGACCTCACTGAACGACGGCTCCTCCACCAGACGCTTCAGCTGCTTGAAGTGCACGGGCATGCTGAGGCTGCTACAGTTGTCGTCCACCTGACAAATACACACGCACGCGAGCACGCACACACACACACGCGCACACGCACACACACACACACACACACTTACGTTGAATGTCTTGCACATCCGTGTGTGTGTGTGTGTGTGTGTGTGTGTGTGTGTGTATACCGGTTTGTTGCAGAGCTCCAGCAGTTTGTCGGTCAGTCTGTTTGCGTCTCCGATGAACTTCCCCAGAGACTCCTTCAGACTGACAGCCTTACTCAAGATCTCCTTACAGCGGTTCATACGGGTGGGGTAGGTCGACTGCAACATACACACACACACACACACAGATGTGCAAAAGACATTCAACGTAAGATGACAACATATATACACACACACACCCACTGGTGCCTCATAACATAAAATGTAGTGCTGGAAGTGCATTTATGTACAACATTGTTTTATGTTGTACTATACTTTTGAATACACCCCCACCCCCACCCCACACACACACACACACACACACACACACCTTGGACACAGCGGTCATCAGCCACATGGCCTGTTGTGGGTAGGCCAGGAGGACCTTGGCAGCGATGGCCATCAGGACGGTGAAGACCGTGTCGCTGGAGTGGCAGACGCGGGAGATGAGCTGGGAGAAGGCCGTGAGGAACTGGTAGGGCGCCAGGCTGGCACAGTTCTCGCTCACCGCAGCGTTGATCTTCCCCAGCTCCACGCGCATCTGCCTATCCGCCCGCCCCGCTGGCACAGGGGGACAGAGAGATACATGGGCTTAACCAGTGGTACACCAGCAATTAAAAAGAGGAATAATAAAATCTCTCTCTCAGACTCTCACGAACACCCAAACACACACCTACACACACACACACACTTACTTTTCTCACACTCGTAAACTTTAGCCCCGAAGTCGAGCCACAGCGAGAGCATGCGGGGCATGGCCTGGTAGATGTACTGGTTCCCGAACTGAAGAGCTCTGGAGAATCACATGGATATACAGTGGTTTCAAAAAAGTATTCAGAGCCCTTCACTTTTTCCACATTTTGTATTAAATGTATTTTTTTTTGTCATCAATCCACACACAATACCCCATAATGACAAAGTGAAAAACACATTTTTAGACCATTTCGGAAACGTTTAAGAAAATTAAAATGTTCAATTTAAAAAATGTAAATACAGAAACCCTTTGCTATGACACTCAAATTTGCTCAAATGCAAACATTTCTTCAACAAGTAGAATTCAGTCCATCTGAGTGCAAGGATAATAGTTAATGTGATCTCGGAATTAATATCTTAATTATCAAATAATAAGACACAATGTATCAACACATTGCTTTAAATCGACTGACAGCCCTAAATACAATACATTAACTTTTTTATTTCCTGTGAGGGAACTTCTTTTGTGAAGTCCGCTACAAACACTGTCAGCACTAATCCATAAGAATGTATAGCAACAAACTAACCATTGGTATCACTGGGCTAAGTGTGAAAATGTGTAGCAACAACCTAACCATTGCTATCACTGAGGCTAAGTGTGTGAGAATGTTCATACTTTCCGAAGTAGGTGACGATGTAGCGGATGAGGTTGCCCTGTTTCTCCAGCTTGTTGTCCGTGACCATGGGCATCACCTTGTCATAGTATTTGGCCAGGTAGAAGTTTCCATCCTCCCACTCTGGCAGCAGAGTGGTCACGTCCTGACAGAGAACCAACAAGCAACCAGCCAATCAATCTAACTTTATTCTTAAGCGCACATTTGTGGAGGTGGAGGTCAACGAATGACAAACAACAACACTGAGGAACTTTGGGATGGTGTTGTGGTCATGGTTGGTTGGAACAGACCCCAACCCCCATCCCCCAACCCCGTATAAAGTGTGTATTATCTCTGACAATGGATGGTGTGGGTCCCTGCGTAGTTCAGACCTACTGTCCCTCTGCAGAGAGAGTGTCAGTATGTTGTGGAAACGATGAGTGTTTGTGTGAAGGTTATAAGGTTATAAACAGTTCTGCTTTCTGGGGGAAGGGGGTTGGGGTTTCCATATGGAAACTTTGGCAATGATCGGAAAGTTTCCCAAATTCACAGGTATTTTGCAACCCTATTTGGGGGTAGTGCTGGTTTTGGTGGTAGTGTTGGGTTACCTTGTAGGCCTTCATGATGGCGTTGGACTCAAAGTTGGCGGTCTCCTCCATCAAGCGTCCCACCAGCAGCATGGCCTTGCCTTTGGTCTGCAGGCTACGGGGGTCCAGGAGGTGCTGGTCGTCTGGGAAACACTGGGCCACGCCCTTCTGGAGCACGATCAGAGCCTGGTGCACATCCCCCTGTATGTACGTATGACAGACACGCACACGCACGCGCACGCACACGCACACACACACACACACGCACACGCACACGCACACGCACACAGGCAAACATTTTACACATTCGCTTTTGAAGGAAGTGTTGTTAGGGTGTGGGTGTGTGTGTGTGTGTGTGTGTGTGTGTGTGTACCTTAGACCAGAGCCACTTGGCCTTCTCTGTGAACAGCTCAGCGAGGTGTGTTTTCTCTCCGTTCAGCAGAGCATTGAAGGCTGTCTGGTGGTGTCCTGCCTTTCTCGCCACACGAGCACTCTGCAGCCAGCACTCCCCTACCAGCTCCTCACACACCGGCCTAACAAACACACACAACATGTCAATACCCTAAACCAAGTCACTTTTAATGCAACGAGGTGACTGTGCATGTGTGCGTGTTTGTGTGTTCTCACCCAGAACTCAAGCTTAGCAGCGCACGACGCAGGGCCAGGATTGGCTCTTTGGCCCTGAAGGAATTCTGGGTCATCTCCAACCTGTCTGGCCAATGGCGAGGCAGCTGGGCCAGGCTGGGGGCGGAGCTTTCTCTCGGCTTCTGTAGCTCAGTGAAGGCATGCTCCAACTCACTCAACATGTGGAGCCTACACACACACACACACACACACACACTTTATTATACAGTAAGCTTGTCAGAGACCAACAAATATCGGGTGTTTGTATCGCACGCACACACACACACGCACAAACAAACACACACACACACACACACACACACACACACCTGACTATGTACTCGTATCCTCTCTGGTATGTCCCACACTCGTAGCTGGCAGCAGACAGGGGGACCACCTGCTCCTTCCTCCCCAGCTTCAGCTTGTCATAGAAGGTCTCAGAGTCGCGTCTCTTAGCAGCCAATAGCATCTGCCCAAGACGCACACCCCACGTACTGGACGACTTACGGTCTAAAACGAACACACACACACGCCGATACCACCAGGGTTAGGGTCAATTCTGAATTCACATACAATTTCAATTGAAAAAGGCTCCTATTAAAATCGTATGTGAGAGTGTGTGTGTGTGTGTATGTATGTATGAGTATTCACCTGAGCCTAGGTAGTCTTCCAGCAGGTCCCACTTACTGAGCCTCCAGGCCGCCTCCACCCTGTAGGTGTTCAGATCTGACTTCCACTGGGGCCTACACACAAACACACACACCCCAATTAAAGTAACATGTACACGCATCAAGACTCATCAAGTGGATGTTTGTGAGCAGTGTGACTGTAGCATGTGTCACCTGTTGGCCAGTACTCCGTTGACCTGAGTGATAACAGTGGAGAGCTGTCCCAGCCCCAGCATAGAACTCATCACCCCATGGTAGTGTCCTATCTACAGAAAGAGAGGGGGAAGGGAGAGGAGGAGAGAGGAGAGAAAGAGAGGTAATGGAGCTATCGCTAAGCCACACCCCAAAATAGAAATTGTCCAATCATATCACAGCAAAAGTCACTACAGGCAGAAAACTCGGACAAACAACTCGCTAGTATCTGATGGTGAAAAGCTTCTAGACAAAATATTCTTGTCATCTTTAAAAAACATGTCTATTACTTGCTGTGGTAAATCAGAAATCAGAAATTTGCCAACGCCATTGTAAGTCATTGAATGTCAGTCAGTCACTGTCAGTGAAGCGTTGTTTGTTTGTCTGAGTTTTCAAAGGGGGCGTGGCTTAGCGATAGGTCCATTACAGAGCAGTATAGAGAATCTTTCAACAGTTAACTTCTCTTCAGTGTGAGGATTGAGACATGTATCCCTGTGTGTGTGTGTGTGTACCTGGTCCGACTCCAGCTGTATCGCCCTGTCGTAGCAGGCAGTAGCGTCTCGGAGAAGACCGATGCTCTCGTGTTCCAGGATTTGTTCCCGTAGCGACGGCTCCTCCCGCCTCAGAGCATTCACGCCCCTCACCCCATCAGGTTCGTGCATCGCCGCATACAGCGTCTGCAGCAGCCAATCACAGAGAGATCTCAGCCAGGGCTCGACCAATGGGTTAGGGTTAGGACTAGTTTTAGGGTGATGGGTTAGGGTTCGGGCTAGTTTTAGGGTGAAAGGTTAGGGTTAGGGCTAGTTTTAGGGTGATAGGTTTAGGGTTAGGGCTAGTCTTATGGTGAAGGGTTAGGGCTAGTCTTGTGGTGAAGGGCACTGAGACTGCCAAGGGTTTGAACCTGGATCTCCCATGTGGGAGACAAGTGTCTACCATTAAGCCAAGAGGACATCCTCAAAAGGAGTCTGAGGGTCGACACATGAGTCAGGCCCTACCTCAGACAGGGCTAGGGTTGGGTACCGTTTGGGTTTTATTCGATACCGGTGCCAAATCGATACTTTAAAAACGGTACCGGTACCGAAACGGTACTTAAATCGGTACTTTTGATTGGCGGGGTGGTCACTGACGTGATTTTCCAGCATGTAAATCCGTTGTCTATAAAAATTTTACTCCAATTCTTTTCCCCTGCCAATAGTGTCGTTGTTAAATCCAAATTTCGCGATAAATTCAGACCAATTACAAAACTGTTTTGCAAGCGCGTCGCCTCACGCATGTTGAGAGCGAGTCTCGATTACATGAACTGAGTGGAACTTTAACAGGCGATGTCACGTGCGGTTGACTGTTGCATGTAACGTCCATTTCGGACACCAGGGGGCGAGAGAGGAACCGAAACGAGGAACCGAAATCTCCGTTGCAATTCGGTAGGTACCGAATGTAAAGTAACCGGTACCGGTTTTCGGTACCCAACCCTAGACAGGGCTACCTCATCAGAGGACGGCGTGGTTCCAAACCACCACTGCTACACTAGTGGTGCTTTTCCACTACAGGGCTAGCCCGGGTCGACCCGGGCTGGCCTGGTTTATTATCCTTTTTCCACTGCCAAAAGTACCCGTGCCATTTCTGGTACCCGTGCCGAACAAGAACTAAAATAGTTTTTGTTCGGGATGGGTAGCGAAAGTTGGGGAAAGGTACTTTTTTGCCAGGCTGCGTGTGACGTGTGATGCTGCACACCGTTGATTGGTCAATGGAAATCGTCATCCCATGTTCATAGATTTCTTCGCTAACCGCCATCTTTAAATACCACAACAGATTTCGCTCTAGGAAAATGTCACTTACTGTTTCTGTAATAACTTATTAATAAAGATTAGAAAAGTTATGCTAACCATCGTATTATCTTAGTTTAATGTCATTTCAATGCATCATAGAACTTTTATTGACAACAAGCATAACAAAAAAATCGCTATTATGGCGATGTGCTGTGCCTATGCTGTCCCTCAGTCCAGCGCGCTTCATCACCCCCCTTCTAAAACTGCCATCTCCCCTTTTCATCCCTTATGTCATTTTATCAATGCACATGGTATTACTGTTATTTCAACATTTAAACCTCTTTCACACATCGTTCCCTGTAACTTCAATGGAATCCCAAGCTGTGCCGTCCAGGCATTTTCGCCGTTCACTCGCCGTTCACTCAGCCAAATGCAGATTTGCGTCTTGCTCCCTTTATCCCTGTTTGCGAGATCTAAACTACAAATCTACTCGAACTGAAAGCGGCAAGTAACAGGCACGTAACATCCATATGCTGTATAAATAGGGATGTCCCGATCCGATATTGATATCGCATATCGCCGCGATATCGGTCCTGAATGCTGGATCGCAGATCGCACCAGAAAAAAAATAGGCAGCGATCTGGGGCTCGCGATCCGGCGTGTCACTCACGTGATGACAACAGTAGTTGTCAGTGGTCACGGGCATGAGAGTTGGCTAGTAGCTACCTGTGTGTAATGAGTCTGACAATGTCATGATGCTAGCTGGTGAAATCATAAACCATTTGCTTACGTCATTTTTCGTTTGTTTACATAGTCTGAAACTACAGATGGTAAGCTTTCAAATGATGCGTCATACATTGAGTATTTGAATGTTTGTTTGTAGCAATGTTTTGCTCAAGAATGGTGACTGCTAAAAACGCTGCTAGCGGCTAACGTTTCGTTCTAAAACGAAAGTATTGTAACGTCCCCACTGAAATAATGACAGATAGCTTCTCTCATGTAATCTGTGCGTTTAATTGTAAACTATCTCATACACAACTTTCTTAGTTCACCGGAGCTCTCTCTCCCAACGGTCTCAACAACACACGCAGCACCCGCCCCACCCCCCCCCCGTGACCTCCACCAATCACAGGGGTGCATTGGCACACAACACAGTAACAGTGCGAACATGAACATGAACTCAAGCATTAATGAACATTAATGAACAGGGTTGCTACACTATGTTTACAAGCCAGGTATCACTTACCGGTAGCCTCTGGCAACAGTGAATCCAACCCACAGATTATAAGTATTTAGTGATCGTTAAACTGTCGATATAATATACGAGTGGTACTTTAAAACTTCCAAGTTGCCTGTTATGAAAAAAACGAAAAGCAGATATTGTTGACACCCCTTTGATTCTGGGACTGGTTTCCGGTCTCACCAGCAGCGTTACTAGGCTACACTTTTAAAAAGGGTGCTATAATTGATTTGCCATTTGTAAGAGAAGATACATAGAATAAAAACATGAAGGCACTAAAACTAGAAATCAGACAGTAACTCTTTTTTTTTTACAATGCTGAATGCTGCAGTTTAAATTGTTTTAACTTTAAACCAGTTGGTCACTGAGTACTGCAGAGTACTGTTTTTGTTGCTTGAATAAAGGCTGGCAGTCTTTAATAGCCAACTGTTGTTGTGGACTATATACTGGGGAAGTATTTGTTATTATTCAGGAGTAAAACAATAAATACAAATATCGGATTGATATCGGTATCGCAGATACCTGAAGCCCAGGTATCGGTAATGAAAAAATGGGATCGGGACATCCCTATGTATAAATAAATATATTTGACTACCAGCAAGACAGCGCTTGAGCCCCGCGTCATTCCAATGAGAGAAGCACACACAACACACAAAGCACACACAATGAGAGAAGCACAGCCTTTCCGTAGAAATACATCGCTCCCTGTATAACGTTATATATCTAACGTTACATGTTTTAAGGCTGATCTGTGCATGATGGTGCTGCATTTTGACATAATTCTTATCGCATTTCCCCCCGTTGTGCTGTGCTGTGCCGTTCCATATTCCAGCGCTTCATCATCCCCCTTCTAAAACTGCCATCACCCCTTTCCATCCCTGGCTTCATTTTATCAATGAACGTGGTATTATACATATTTACATATTAGTTGTTATTTATGGAAGTGTCCGGTTGCTGGAGGAACCAGGACGCCGGCTACACCGCACAGTTTAGCCCGAAATAGAGAGAGTGTTTTATCCCGCTATTAGAATACAGTTCCAGTAATAACACTTTTATGTCTATATTGTAATCATTCTCTTCATCTGTTTTTAAATGTTGATCTATTTATATCGATCTATTCTTGCCAATTCCTTATTACCAGTGGAAAGGGGGAACACTTTAGGACTTTCCGTTCATCTCGCATTTCCCCCGTTGATGTGACGAACTGAAAGCGGCAAGTAATAGTCACTTAACGTTACATGTTTTAAGGCTGATCTGTGCATGATAGTGCTGCATTTTGACATAATTCTTATCGCATTTCCCCTGTTGAGCTGTATAGCGGCACTTATTACAGTGAAGTGCTCTTATGACACGTAACTCCACCTACAGTCCCGGGTCGCTCAGTATAATGGAGAAGCGTTTCTGAAAGTACGGCACGGCACGGCACGGATGCAAATGCGACCCGGTTCGGGTTGGTAGTGGAAAAGCGCCATAGGGCTTCACAGGGCAAAATGATACAGGACAAAATAAATCCGAGAGCTGGAAGGACTTGGAGGGGGTCTGACCTGTAGGAAAGTGAGCTGGTCCTGGATGCTCTCTTTGTTCTCCAGGTTGTAGGCTTCGAAGTGCATGAGCGCGCGCGTGTACGCCTTGGAGCGCAGTGAGGCCTTGGCCAGCACGTCCTGCGGGATCCCCTTGAGGAACGCCACCACACGCTGGTACTCACCGCTCTCTACACACACACACACACACACACGCACACGCGCACACGCAAGTCAGTACACAGATATACACACTATGTTTGGACAATGGTAGTGTTTTGTGGTGTGTGTGTGTGTGTGTGTGTGAGACTCACCGCTTTGTTTGGAGGAGAGAATGTGTCGGCTCCACTGGGTGAGGTGAGCGAGCATACTGAACACTGTCTGGGTACTGAGCTGTGATAGGGTAGAGGTTGTCTCCTGGACACGCCCCGCTCGCGCATCCCCCTCCGTCAACACAGCCAATATCTCCTCTGTTACCTGGAGAGAGAGAGAGAGAGAGAGAGACAGAGAGAGAGAGAAACGGAGACAGAGACAGAGACAGAGAGAGAGACAGAGACAGAGACAGAGAGAGAGAGACAGAGAGAGAGAGAGACAGAGAGAGAGAGAGAGAGAGAGAAGTAGTGAGGTGTACTGTATGTGTGAATTGTGAAGTGGTGCGTGTGTGTGTTAGTGTATATTGTGAAGTGGTGTGTGTGCGTGTGTGTGTGTGTGTGTGTGTGTGCATGTGTCTACCTCCTGTTGCTCGGTGGCGGTGCAGCCCAGCAGCATGTAGAGCAGTATATGAGGCAGCAGGTAGATGGTGACCTTGTAGTCGTGCTTGATGATAAAGCTGCAGCAGAAGAACACCTTGCTGGCCAACTCATGTCTCACCTGAAACACAGAAATGACCGCAATTCCAATAAACAGAGATGATATATATGCCATTTAGCGGACGCTTTTATCCCAAGCGACTTACATCGCAGTGAGTGCTTACATTTTTCAGTATATACATGTATATATGGTCCCAGCAGGAATTGAACCCACAACCTAGGCGGGACTAGGGGACCAGTTCGAGCTGGTTTGAATCCCAGGGTTAGGGATAGAGGACCGATAGACTGATCAGGAGTTCAAAAGGAGAAGGGGGTTTTCACTCACTTTGCTGATGAGGTACCCGGCCCAGTTGGCTGACCAATCAGAGAACTTACACCCGCGGCTGCTCAGATACACAGGCTTCTTCAGCTTGGACCAGTTCGACACCTTCTGACTGCTCTTGTACCTACGTAGGGGGGGTGGGGGGAGGAAGGGGAGGAGAGGGAGACACGTGTTCACCACCTTCTGACTGCTCGTACTGCACGTATATGTGCCTTTGCATATGGGGTGTGTGTGTGCCTGCTGTGTGTGTGTGTGTGTCTGTGTGTGTGTGTGTGTGTGTGCCTGCTGTGTAAGTGTGTGTGTGTGTGTGTGTGTGTGTGTGTGTGGAGGTCAAAGCCAGCAAATGTGCTGTCCTGTATGAGAGGCGGAGTGGGGGGAACAGGTGGTACCACTCAAAAACAGACACACCCCCTGTGTTCTCTTTAGCAACACAGCCCATTCATGTAAATTCTCTCCATGAGACATATCCATATCTTGGACATAAAATTAACATCGCAGGAGAGTGGAAGGAGCAAGTCAATAACATCCTGACTGAGTTCACTTCCAGGCTGGACTTGATAGACAGTTGTCCTCTGCCACTAACTATGAAGTTAGAAGCCATCAGGCAGGTGGCCCTGTCCAAAGTTCAGCACCTCTTCTCCAATGTCCACATCCCCCAGAAAGTGCTGTGTGAAATGAACAACAAGACTGTGAGCGTAGTGCGCAGGTGGCTTGGACTCAATTCACACAGCACCCGTGACATCATCTTTCATCCCCAATGGGAGGGAGGGCTAGGGGTCCCCAATGTAGAATGGATCTACACCAGCATGAGAATTTCCCATCTTCTCAGGATGCTTAACAACGACGACAAGGACGTCAGGGAGCTGGCCCGCTCCTCCATGTTCCTGGACCTGAGGAGAAGGAAGGTCCCAGTTGCCAGGGGGGCGGAGCCCCACTTCCTTGGGTTCAAGAGGAAACCCAGCGGAAAATTGGACACTCATTCCGCTGGTTTTGGAGTCTGGTCTGATTGGCCAGACCTGAATGACCTCTGTGTCCGAGCCGGGGTGTCCCTGGAGTGGGTGCGGTCTGACTGAGACTGTTCGGGTCTCAGAGAACTGTATATCTGACCCTCTCACACAGGTCAGGGCAACAGCCTACTTTGCTGGACAGAGCCACCAGCTAACATCTAGAGGGGCCAGACGGACTCTCATGGACCTTCATCAACATCAACAACAACACTGGACTGGTCTGAAACTCCAGGGAAAACTGGCATGTCTTCCCACAGCTGATCACTCTGTTTCCCATTCTTTTCTAAAAAACACTGCACTCGATGAGGACATTGTCATATTCACAACCAAGGCCAGATTACAAGTCCTTCCTACCAGACTCAACCTCTCTATTTGGTTTCCCTCCACTCAGGTTCCTCATTGCTTGCACCACACCACAGAACAGGTTACAGAAACACTTTCACATATCTTGAATGACTGTTATGTTTACAAAGGAATGTATATAGCACGTCATGACAGAATTGTGAGCCTAATAGTAAAGGACATATCACTCCACTTCCCAGTTACAGTGAAAATGTATACACATGCTTGTGTCAATGCATCCATGTTCAATTTCTGTAATGACCAATGTCACTTTTCACAGTTGTCTGCTAACACACCAGATGTTGTTGTTGTTAATGAAGAGTCCAGAGAGGTGTCTGTATTAGAGGTAGCATGCACCTTTGATATAAGCCTAGAGGAAGCCTTCATGACTAAGGTCATGAAATACCAGCAGCTTGTAGACACCATCTCAGAGCTAGGCTATAGGTGTACGCTATTAGTCTTTATATTTGGCAGTCTTGGACATGTGCACAGATTGGTTGTCAGAGGACTACGTCTACTGGGAATGTCCAAGGGAGAAGCAAAAAGGCTTAGCAAGTATTGCTCTGTCTCTGCGATTATTGGCAGCCGCCAAATATGGCGGAGACGGTGTTACTTGTACCCGTGAGTCTTGTCCTGTTGTATGTGAAAGACATTGTCCATGTCTGTTTGTGAATGCATCCCATCTGTGCCTTCAGTATTTGTGTCCTTGTATACTTGTTTCTATGTGGACAGAAATAAATGATTAAAATGTGTACCTGCTGTTGAGGTGAGGCTCCAGGATCTCTTGGACCTGCTCAGGGAACCTCCTCCACAGCCTGCGACCCGGAGAGTCACTGCCGCCCTCACGACTCTGCAATATGGACAGGAGCTCCTGGAGCATGACACACACACATATATACACACACACACACACACACACACACACACACACACACACACACACACAGAGTAAGGGCTACATGAAGCAGCTACAGTACAAGCTGGTTTGTGTGTGTGTGTTTGGATATGGAGCTATAATATAGGTGTGTGTGTGTGTGTGTGTGTGTGTGTGTGTGTGTGTGTGTGTGTGTGTGTGCGTATACCTGCATGGCGTAAGCGGCTGAGTCCTGTGCTCTCACGTCGTCTGCGTACGCCAGGAAGGTTCTGGTCAGCTCTGTCAGCAGCTCGTAGGCAAAGTTCTGGTCCTCTACCCCACTCTGACACACACACAGTCATTTTGGTCAACTTTGAATGAAATCATCAAATCAACCCTTCCTGGGAACATATAAACAGGTATATGTATGATGTATGGTCTTAGTGAGCAGGGGGAGGGTCTACGTTAGGTTTATCGGGGGGGGGTTTGGGGCTTTTTGGGGAGGGGCGTGGGGTCCTTACCACAAAGGTGTTGCGGTTGCCGTCTGTATGTGTGTGAGAGAGGTCCAGGCGGCCGGGGTCGACGGCCCCCAGCTCCCCCAGACACTCCCCACAGAGCAGCCTGGCCTCGGGGGAGGCGTCCTGACACCCCCGCAGCAACACCAGGACCAGGGACGAGATCACAGGCTCCACCGCCTCGCTGGCACACACCTGCCTCAACAACCACTCCTGGTCACACACAGGAGGACACACACACACACACACACACACACACACACAGGTTGAAGCAATCATCTTACCATCCACATTCAATAGACATAACCATTGATATTCTCCCTTACCTTACATTAGCTCGATGTGTGTGTGTGTGTGTGTGTGTGTGTGTGTGTGTGTGTGTGTCTACCTGGTTGCTGTGCATCAGGTCCCTGAGGCTGGTGAGAGCGTGTATTCTGACGTCGACATTCTCGTGTTGAACGGCTCTCATGGAGAGCTGCAGAGCTGCAGCCAGGTCACTGGTCCTGGAGGTCAGCTGGAGACAGGAGCACCTTCATCATCTCCACAATCATCTTCATCATCATCACCACCACCATGACCATCATCATCATCATCATCATCATGACCAGCACCACTATCGTCTTCATCATTACCACCGCCATCAACATCACCATTACCTTCATCATCATCATCATCATCACCATAAATACCATCGTTACCATCACTATCAGCATCATCACCACTATTACCGTCACCATGATCACGACAACCATCACCACCACCACCACTATAACCATTATCACCACCACCACCACTATAACCATTATCACCACCACCACTATAACCATTATCACCACCACCACCACTATAACCATTATCACCACCACCACCACTAGGACAGCTTCTACCACAGGGCCGTCAAGGCCCTGAACACAGAAAAGGCCTAAGTTCTGGGCCCAGGACAGTCCGGACGGATTGTATGGCAGCTAGTGCTGAGGCACAAACATGTACATTTTCAAGCCTGCAAACTGTGACACTTTAAAATAATGTGAAATATGACAACCCTAGTTGACTATCTGTGCAGTATAGTACAGTGGATTGTGTACATAGCCTCTATTGATGTAAACCAGCTCCTTACCTTCTTGTGATTTTATGCATCTATGCTTTTTCTAAAATGTGTTTCTTTTTCCTTTCCTAAACACCAGGGGAGCCTCCCCTCCTAAATTTCGTTGTTTGGTACCTGTACTGTAGCAATGACAAATAAAGTCTATCTATCCATCTATCTATAACCATTATCACCACCACCACTATAACCATTATCACCACCACCACCACTATAACCATTATCACCACCACCACTATAACCATTATCACCACCACCACCACTATAACCATTATCACCACCACCACTATCACCACCACCACCACTATAACCATTATCACCACCACCACCACCTGTTCTACAGACCTTCTTGTAGTCTTGCAGCACAGTGTGGATGTCTTTGAGTTCAGGGTGGTCAGGCAGGAAGTAGATCTCATGGAGGTAGTCCCTCACCTCTTCTCTGCATGACAGAAACACAGGCAGGCTACAGTCTGTGTGTGTGTGTGTACATCGACACATAAACTAAAACACATTTTTTGCCTTTTATATTTTGATTATTTGCTTCTGACAGTAAGCACAAATTAAGTATTAGTTGAAGTGTGTGTGTGTGTGTGTGTGTGTGTGTGTGTGTGTGTGTGTGTGTGTGTTACCTGTTGTCCAGTACCAGGTAGCGTATGATAGCAGCGGTCTCTCTGGGCTGTAACGGGATGAGGGGGAGGAGCGCCACGATCACATGACTCAGCAGAGGACCCAGGTGGGAGGGCTCTACACTCCGCACAAAACACTCCCACGTCCTGTCCACAGGAAATAGGAAGTGAGAGTGAGGAAGTCACTAGGTACACTGGGCATCATCAGTGAGCTTGGGGAGCGACTGACCAGCAAACTGATGTTGAATTTCCTAATCGGTTAAAATGTGGTTAAGGTTAGGTTCAGGGTTGTGGTCAGGGTTCATAGTTTGTAGATCAGGCCTCTCCTTAGTCCCTACCATCAGACTGAGTCTGGATCCCCTGCCTTGACCTGCCTTGGCCTCTAGCAGACATGTTCACTCAGATCTATTGTTATTTGTATGCCATCATCTGACGTGCACATAATAGATCATAGATAGAAAACATGTACATTACATCTACTGTATATTTTTGCTCTCAAATAAAAACCCATTTGAAAGGAGAAATGTCCACTCTTTCATGTCCCCTCAAAGATAAAGCATTGGCTTGATGGAAGCAAGGGCTTGACAGTGTTTCCTCCAGGATTTTTCACATCAGTGACGGAGAGCTCATTCTTCGCATTTTTTTTCCGCGTGCACGCGCATAAAACGCGCACTGGCAATCAAAACAAAGACGTAAATTCACCAAAAACTAGAGGGTGGCAACAATTATAATTTCTTAAATAGCAGTTAAGTCATTAACGCCGAGCAGGTGATTTTATATAGAAGGTGATCAAATACCAATATAACCTACAGCTGCAGCGGAACATGTGGAACGCGCATGACACACACACACACACAGAAAGATCAATACGAAGTAGGCCTACATGAGAGTACACGCACAAAACCGGCTAACGTTACTCATTAACTGTTTCTGTTTACACAAGTAAAATCACAGTGTGACAGTCAGATGGAGCATTCGGTAAACAACAACAGCAAGGTAATGCTATCAGTTGAGTTAAAGAAAACCAACTCTTACCTTTGAGGACACCAACATGAGCCCTGCTTACCCGTACCTCCGCCGTTCTGTTCGTGGTGATTTTAGAGGCAATAGATTATTTTTGCCCCGCGCATATTGCTATGAATAGTTCGAAGCTAGGTGCTTGCACGTTAGGTGCGAGAATGCTCGGTTAACCCATTAGCGGGAACATTATTTGTTTCACAAAATAGGCTGATTTAATTGACCATGAACATCAGAGACATACATTACGAATGTTCATTTAAAATACTCTATACTGAGCACTGGTATAAGAACATGAACCAGAGAACAGCAGTAAATGCAATAACCCACAGTCGTCGCTGATGATGTTGCATTTTCGATTAGGATACGTTTACGGGATTAAAGGGACCGGCGAAGAGAGAAATCCAAATGTCCCGCTAAATTCGGACCAATCACAAAACTGTTTTGAAAGCGCGTCGCCTCGCGCCGCGCGCCTGTTGAGAGCGATTCAGTCTCGATTGCAGTGCGAACACAAACGACGAGGTTAATTGCAACATTGTAACATATTGTAACTAACTACGCCCTAAATCGTAACGAAATGTTGGTCTGGAAGCGGCCTAAATCTAGCTTCAATCTGCTTTTTTTCTGTTCTCCGTCATAATAACTCGCTGCCTTTCTGGGCAGCCTGAATCAAAGTGGACTGTCTGAATCAATTAGTGGCGGAGGAAATTCATTCGTGGCGGCCCGCCACGAATAAATGCATATAGAGGAAACACTGCTTGAGATATGTGTGTGTGTGTGTGTACTGACTGGCAGCAGAGCAGAGGGAAGTCTTCTCGGTATCTCAGGCCGGTGCGCAGTGTGGTCATCATCTTCACTCTCACAGAGCTGATGTGTTTAGAGCCCATCAGACGCATCAGAGCCATCACGCTGGTCAGAGCCTACACACACACACACACACACACACACACACACACACACACACGCACACACACACGTTATTTTCATCACAATTCTGAACATGTCTACTGTTTGCATGTAAATATGTATAGTTTTGTATCTTCGTGTGTATAGTATGTATCAATTAAGAGGATAATTAAGTACTCTATCTATCAATCTAGACACACACAAACACACGCACCATATTTTTCCGGTCCTTCTCTCCAGCACTGGAGCTGAGCAGCTGCATGTTAAAGAAGGCCAGGATGCCCAGTAGTTTGGGCTGTAGATAGTCAGCCTGAGGGAGAGAGAACCATAAGTGGAATGGAAGGATAGAGAGAGGGGGGAGAGAGAGAGAGAGATTTGTATGCTGCATTTGTATTTGGTGGTTTGTATTCAGAAAGCGGTGATGCCATGACTATCACTATGACGGTGGTGGGGGAAGTGATGGAACTACCATGCGTTCAGGGGTGGTGATGTCTCTGGGACCCTGGTACGGGTCGTCATTGGAGGCAAAGGAGGCCAGGATGGCCAGTCCATTAAACACCTGCATGAGTGCGCACGCACGCACGCACGCGCACACACACACACACACACACACACACACACAGGAAAAGAGATAAAACAGTTAAATCAATACGCTTTCAATACGATGTAATTGTAAATAAGATTTTAAACATTTGTGCTGTAGTCATTTGTGCTGTGTGTGTGTGTGTGTGTGTGTGTGTGTGTGTGCGTGTGTTCAGACCTGTTGGTAGTGTTCTCCCAGACGTAGCAGCAGTTCATTGTGAAGGCCCTGAAAGTCCTGCCTCAGCAAAGACCCCAGCTCAATCTCTGTCTCGGTCTACAACAACAACAACAACAACAACAACAACAACAACAACAACAACAACTTTAATCCTGCAACAAGCAGGTACCCTACTCAATTCTCACTTGAAGGTTAATTCAACACTCATATACTCACTAACACACGCACACACGCAGGTTAAGTTACCTGCAAGTAGTGAAAGGCTTTCTCCAGCTCCTCTTTAGTGCAGGAGCAGACAAGATGGCTGAATATGTACTTGAAGTTGTTGATCAGGATCTCTCGTCGATTTGCCTTGAGCTCATTGGCCAGAGTGCGTATGAGGGCGGAGCCAGTGGAGCTGGCCTTTGCGGCGAGATAAGGCAGGAGCACCTGGAGAGTACGCTGCGGACGTACACACACACACACACACACACACACACACACACACACACACACACACACACACACACACAGAGTTTACAGGGTAAACATATGTGTGGTGGCCTGGGAAAACCCTTCACATGGTGGCATTTTGACATTTTCATTTTTTAATATTTCCATAAATTAGAAGTTCTCAGCTATTCATAACTGGTTGAATGGCTGAGATAGCCCTTTATTTTAAAAAGAGAAATCCTCCCCTTTCTCCTCCGGGTCGGGGGAGGAGCCTATGCAGATCGGCCGGTCTCGTTTGTCTGCTTGTGATGCGGTGGTAGTCTGCTCGCCTCGTCGGTATGCGAGGGACAGATCCATTTGTGTGTCTTCTAGTTAAGATTTTATTACTTTATGCTTATTGTGAGCATCAGTAAACTGGCAATAACACAGGTGGAAGTATCGTCTCTCCTTTCGCTCATGTGTGCGTGCGTTGCTTAACTGAGAATGAGACACGTTCAACGTGATGTTGTTTCGCTAGCAAACTACCCGCCACAAAAACATCAAAATAAGTACTTTCTCTTTTGTTTTCTTAAAATGTTTATTCACCATAATGTAGTATGGAGTTCAAAGTACTAGAATACCACATAATATCAAAATCGCGAAAATCGCGATTTCCATCTATATTTGCTCTTTGCCACGAACGAACGCCAGCGACATCCGACGGGTTTTCCCAGGCCACCACACATATGGTAAGCAGTTGAGAGAGAGTGTGTGTGTGTGTGTGTGTGTGTGTGTGTGTGTTCATACTTACAGTGAGGAAGCGGTGGAGGTCTGGGAAGTCGAAGGCGTGTGCGATCTGAGACAGGATGTCGAGGGCCAGCTCTCTCTGATTGGCTGACTCGCTGCTCTGGTCTGGCGTGCTCCGCAGGGCAGTCGCATGGCGCGAGTGCAGCGACTCCACCAGGAACTACACCAGAGAGAACCAACCAATCAGGAGCGGTCTCCTTAGTATTCACTGTTGTCACACTGCACTGTGGTTCTGTATACAAGATGCCCATGCAGTTTGGCATAGTGTAGAGACAATTCAGCAACTCTTGGTGGACAATGGAACTTGATAAAAATGCTCTCTCCGCCTAAATGTGTGGTCTTCTAGTCAAACTTTCAACGGCGGTAATTCCTGGACAGATAACACTTCACCCTAGAGTCTAGGGCCTAGACTAAAAGTTTTTTTCCTATTGAAAGTACAATTTAGTCTAGGATTAAATTGAGTCTGGGTAACTCCTAAAAACTATGATCTTTCCCTGAAAGTGTGTTGTACTGTAGACCAGGATGAGACTTAATCTGTCTCCAGGAAACCACCTTCAGTGTAGCACAGACTGAGCTGACAGACAGGGTTCTTTCATTTCTATCTATCTATCAATCTATCTATCTATCTATCCTGGGCTGTGGAGTGGTTTAGGCTGGTCTGACCTGGCAGACGGGGTTCTTGTACTGGCTGAAGAGGGTCTGCAGTTTGAGGCCTTTAGCGGATGCCAGCGCTCTGATCTGAGTGTAGGCAGCCACAGACACAGGAGACGACTTGGACAGCAGGCAGTGGAGCAGCCTCAACAGAGAGAAGGACACCAGGCTGCCCTGTGCTGCCCTGAGGGAGGGCGAGAGAGAGAGAGAGAGAGAGAGGGGGAAAGGGAGGGAGGGAGGGACAGAAGATCATTAGAATTGCCACCAAGTAAACATGGTCTATGAAACACTCTTTCTGATTTTGACAGTGTATGTGTGTGTGTGTGTGTGTGTGTGTGTGTGTGTGTGTGTGTGTGTGAGTGTGTGCATGCATGTTACCTGCCGATCTCTCCCGTAGTGAGGATGAGAGTATTGTGCAGCTCGTCGTCCCTGTTGAGCTTGGCGTTTGTGAACGCATCCTTCAGACGGGACACCAGGAGCTGGGGGGAGGAGGAGGGACACATCAACTCATTCAACTCATCATTTTACATTGACATTGTCCCAATTCTTGTTGTAGGGGCAGGGCCAAGTGGTAGGGCTACATAGGCCTCCAAACTGAGGTTTTTTAGATGTACACTCCAACATGGCAGCATATAGGTATAGCGGAGGTGATTTGGTGACGAGGTAGCCCTGCTTCACCACTCCTCAGCCCAGAGACAGCCCTCTTGGTATAATGGTATACGTGTGTGGCATCTGGGTGAGGTCCCCGGTTCAAACCCTGTAGGTGACATCACAGGCGACTGTTACATAGGCGCCCGATCATGTGACATCACTCACCTCGCTGAGCGGACCCTGGTCAGGGTTCGGGGTGGGCTCTGCGAGCAGGAAACGTATGGATCGGCCGAAGAGTGTTCGGACCTGTGGCTCCGGGTCTTCCATGAGACCAATCAGAGCTTCCAGAACGGCCTGGGAGTCGCAGTCGCCGCCCCCGAGACTTATGTGCTGACAGATGTGAGGCAGAGCTTCTATGAAAACTAGGACAAAAACATAGTGTGTCACATACAAAACACCCTTAATAGCGCGCATGCACATGCACACGCACACACACACACACACACACACACACACACACACACACACACACCTCGTTTGGCACTGCTGGCAGCATGTCGTTCGAGCAGAGGTAGAAGTGGTTTGATGAACGACGCTCCCAGGGATGCAGTTATCCCAGCATGCTTGGCAGATAGGCTGATACGGGAGCAGAGGATTGTGGGTAGCGGGATGGGCTCCGTGTGAGTGACACTGAGTTGGGAGCTCTCTGATAGGACGCAGGTCAGCTGACCGGCAATCCTGGCAAGCTCTACAGTCACCTGCTCTGAACCGTCCTCAAGCCTGGTGCTACACACACACACACACACACACACACACACACACACACACACACACACACACACACACACACACACACACACACGCACACAGGCACACAATAAATGTAATATTTCTTTCAAGGGATCTCATTCCTTGATTGCTACCGATGACACTGTCATTACAAACGTTAGGAAGTTTAGAAAAATGTAGTATTACATATTGCACCTTTAATACAGTGTGTGTGTGTGTGTGTGTGTGTGTACTCACAGTAAGGTGGTGTGTATGAGGTTGTGGTGTGTGTGTCCCAGGTGGTGTAGCAGCAGGGGGAAAGCTCGGACCGCTCCGGCCCTCACCGCCTCATGTTGACTCTCCAGAGCCTGGGAGAACACGAACACACGCCACGCCTCACACACCCCCCGCCGCAGCAAGGCCAGCAGCAGCACACACTCCGTCTGGACCTCAGGGGCTACAGAGAGAGAGAGAGAGAAATGACTACTTAAACATTGCTAAACATTGAAGTCATTTCAAGTTACTACTCAAACATTGCAACCACTGCTGGTTTTTCTGTGGGAACTTCCAAGTAGTTATTAATTATTATTACTACACTTTAAGAGAGATAATTGATCCCATTCCAGTGGAATTTTACTTAAAGTAAGTAAAGTAGTCCACCATTGATCACCACAATATAATTACTTACATTCCATAAATCCAAAATCAATCCAAATTCCATGACAAACACCATGCTGACGTATGTTAGCAAAAGGCAGGTTTTTAAGTCATCCATGTGACTCACAGTAGCAGGAACCCAGTCTCTGAGCCAACCCGGGGAGGCTGGAGGGGAATCCTGCGCTCCGATAGGCCGAGAGAGATGCGTGCTCACACACCCACGGCAGAGACAACATCGCACACACACTCTGCTGCAGACCGTCCTTACCGGCGCCGCTCACTGCAAAGACGCATCGGAAAAATAAGTCTCATTACAACACAGCAACCACTAGTGGCCAGGTAGAGGGTGTGTGTGTGTGTGTGTGTGTGTGTGTGTGTGTGTGTGTGTGTGCGTGTGTGTGTGTTCTTACTGATCAGGTACAAGATGCAGTCCAGGGTCCTGATTGTGAGCTCTAATGCAGACTGCGTGTGGGCGTGGTTAGTGTTGGATTGAGTCCTGTCCAACATGGACTGACAGCTCTTCAGAGCCTTGTCTAGAATGTCAGGAGACACCCACACAAGTGTAGAGGGGCTAGAGAGAGTACATGGAGAGAAAAAAAAGCAATGTCATTAACATTTGTATTAAGATGGTTGTGTGTAATGTGAACTTTTATTTTAATCTATTTTCTTTTTCCTTTTTTAATGTTATTACTATGCCAATGTAACTTTAGGGCCCTGCAGGAAATGTTCGGGGTTGGGTGGGGGGGTGGGCAGAAATGTATGGGGAAAAAAAAAAAAAAATGTAAAATGTTTAATCATATTGTACTGTGTAACTTTTGAATAAAAATACTTGGGAAAAAAAAAAAAAGATGGTTTTGTGTGTGTGTGTGTGTGTGTGTGTGTGTGTGTGTGTGTTACCTGGTGGGAGAGGAACAGAGGCCGGCCAGGTGTAGGATGAGGGCCAGCCCCTCCAGGGCTCTGAGGGTGGTCTGGGGATCAGGGTCAGAGTTCAGCGAAGTCAGCAGCTCCTCCAGCCTGCCGCTCACCGCCGCCCACACCTCGCTCCGCACGCGCATGTCCACCTCCCTGAAGACACACACCAAGAACACACACCAGAGGTGTCACACAGAGCGATGATGAAGTGCAAACTACTATGGAGAGACAGACAGGACCCTTACATCGGCGGCGTTTCGGGAGTCTTGCTGGACAGGGGGACGACGGTTAAGCAGCGTCTCTTGGCAACAGTCTCCCCTTTCTCCCTCTCTTGCGTCGCCAAAGTAACCTCAGCCTTCAGAGCGGCATGGAGAAAGCCCTCCACACACTGCACACAAGACAAGAAACCATTAATCTATAACACACAGTGAGTGAGTGTGTGTGTGTGTGTGTGTGTGTGTGTGTGTGTACCTCAAGCTGCTTCTCAGTGCCGATGCTGTGAGTGAGGGTTCTGCAGACGTCGGTGACTCTCTGTCTCCGTAACGACGCTGCGCTCTCATTGCCCGGAGCGACGGACAGCAGGAAGTTGAAGACCAGGCACAGAGATCGGCTAACCTCCGACCCCAGTCCTGACCCTGACCCCGCCAGCACACACACACGCTCTAACAGCAGTGCCAGGTGGACACGCTCAAACCGGGGATTCACTTCACTAGGCCCAAACACACTACGCGTCAGATTGAGCAGCTCTCCGCTGTAGGGCTGCTGTTCAACTGTGTGTGTGTGCATGTGTGTGTCCATCAGCCGAAGGTAAGCAGTGAAGAACTCCTGGCTCCGCCTCTCAGGAAATTCTCCCAGTTCCACCAATCGCCTCAACATCACCATAGAGACCCTTTTTAGACGAACGCTGCCATTGGCCAGGACAGAGCAAGCCGCTTCCCATGCCACGCCCGCCTCGCGGCCGGAAGCCAGTCCCCGGAGAGTGCCGCTCAGAACATCGAGCGTCACGGCAATCAGTGTTTCCAAGGCAGCAGGGGAGGAGAGGACGAGGGGAGAGGGGGTGAGGTAGGTGGAGACACACAGAGGGGAGACAGAGAAGCACTGAAGTGTCACAGGCCACAGGGTATGTGTGTGTGTGCCTGCGAGGTGTGTGTGTGTTCTCTTCATGAGCATGTGTGTGGCGAGTATGTTGCTGAGGTCCTGGGCCAACCCGAGCAGCTCTTGCGCAAGGGAGCTGAAGATGATTGGTGCTCGGGCTTTGAGCGCGTGCAGTAAGGAGCAGAGCACAGTGGTGACTCGTCCATGGATGACATCACACTCAGGGGCCGCCACCACTCGCAGTAACCTCCCCACCACCCACCTGCTGAACTCTAGAGAGAAAAGAGGGGAAAAAGAGGGAGAGGAAGAGATAAAGGTAGAGAATAGAATAGAAGGAGGGAGAGTGAGGTAATACTAGTGATGCTCCGATCTGATCGGCGCCGATCGGTATCGGCCGATATGGCCTTGATCGGTTTTGATCGGAGTTCTCAAAACGGCCGATCAAACATGACCGATCAGTTTCCAAAATGGCGTCGCCAGTCTGGAAATATTACACAGTGTCGGAAAGAGACAACAAATATGCCGTTTGTAATGTCTGCTCAAAAGAAATACCTTGCGGAGGAACGCACGCAAGGTCTTTCAATACCACGAATATCATACGGCATTTGCTGCGTTCGTCGATTCGCTCAGAGAGCGCCGAAGCGCACACTGGGCTCGACGTCATAAAGGGACCGAGTGCTTTGATTGGACGAGAGGCGTTCCACGAGTGCTGGTCAGAGTTCCAGCGCGACTTCACGAGCGTAGTGTAGGTAGTGTTCACCGACGTCATGTGACCCCGCGAGCAGGAAGTCACTTGGCCCATAGCAACAACAACTATTAGCGCGTGAGTTTTAGGTCTTCCTCTGTGCACCTTGCACAAGTGTAGATAGCGAGCGACTTTTCAGCAGCAGGACATATTTTAGATCAGGGGTCTTCAACCTTTTTCAACCCAAGGACCCCTTGGACGAGCGACAAACAGAACAGGGACCCCCACATGTAATATATATTTTTAAATATCTCACATTTTAAAGCCTATAATAACTTTTATATTTACTTCATTCACCTTTTCTTTCACCGTATTAACCTATTTATATACTGGGTTATTAGCCTATATGTGTTTATGATTGATAAAACGTTCATGCATAATTATGATTGGTTATTATTATTGTTGTTGTTGTTGTTGTTGTTGTTGATGAGGCTTATATTTTCTATTATTATTATTTTTCAACAATGAAACTTTTAGCTTCAGGAAGCCAGGTATGCCTACCTCAGTGAGATGACTGGCCCTGGTTGGTGGTACACAGCTTGTCTATTCTGGGGGAGATGGAGGTTGTCAGGCAGAGCATCATGTCATCCTCAGACTGCAGTCTGGAACGGTATTTGCTCTTCAGGTAGGTGAGGGAGGAGAATCCACTTTCACAAAGATAAGTTGTTGCAAAAGGCAAGAGGCTCATCGAGAACTGGGTGAGAGGCTGTGACTGTCAGGCAGAGCATCATGTCATCCTCAGACTGCAGTCTGGAACGGTATTTGCTCTTCAGGTAGGTGAGGGAGGAGAATCCACTTTCACAAAGATAAGTTGTTGCAAAAGGCAAGAGGCTCATCGAGAACTGGGTGAGAGGCTGTGACTCGTACACATTCTTGTGTGTACTGTCTGTGGTTAGGTCGATCAGCTGATCTTCCTCAGCGGCTGTCAGGTTTGAGCCGTCGGATGCATTGTCTTTGAATGATAACCGTATCCATGTCTTGTGCTTTCTCCAAGACTCAGTCTCAGAAAAGTACTTCTCAAATTGACTTTCGAGTGCCTCCAAGTGATCAACAATTGCGCATTTCACGTCAGGCGAGGGCACCGCGGAATCCGCGGAAATGCATTGAAATGCGCAGCCAGCTCCGCGCGGTAGCAGAATCTCGTGGATAGCTGTGCGTAATTCAAAGACGCGCGCCAATACTGATCCACGGGAAAGCCATCTGACCTCGGAATGGTAAAGGAGCGCGTTGTGTTCCTCTCCTATAGCGGCGCATAGAGAAGCAAAGAGGCGGGTTTGTTATTATCAAACTAACTAAATTAGTAACGTTATGCTAGTTATTAATTAACGTTAATTTCGCAATGAAGACCGAACTGCAGCGTTTTAGCCAACACCTAGCTTGCTAGACAGGTGTTTTTTTTTTTCCCAGCTGACTTTATGTGAGACTCTAGAATCATGGGCATCATTTATATTGTAAATAGTTTTTGTCAAAAGTTGCTTATTATTCCCTATTAATGCTCGTACTTTACTCACTCATTTTTGTTATATTTTTTAATTCTCACTGATTATTTTGGTGAAAAATGTCAATTATTATGACAAAAATTGGCGGACCCCCTGCAGTACCTCTGCGGACCCCCTAGGGGTCGCGGACCCCCGGTTGAAGACCACTGTTTTAGATGATAAGAGGAACAGGCTGAGTGCCAAAAACGCTGAGATGCTTGTATTTCTCAAGGCTAATCTGCCAGTGATGCTGCTTAATCAGAAGTAAGGTTTGAGTCTGAAATCTCCTTAGGTGCAATGTTTTGTTTTTTTGTTTTATTGATTATTGCTGACTTGCTGTCTTATCTCCTCCTAAATATGACTTGAAACTGACTGACTTGAAACAGTATTTTATATTTGGCTATAGCCTGTTTATGTTGCAGTTTAGTTTGGGTATGTTTATTGTTCCTCAGGAAAGCTACAGTTACAGTATAAGCTCCAAGTTCTCTAAGAGCCCCTAGTTCCTCTCATTCGAGTGGAATGTTGCACATTTGATGTGACAGTGTACATTTTATTTATTATGATTTTTATTTTCACATTTTATTTGTTTTTCCTGAAGTAAGCTACAGGTGGTTGTGAATTCAATAAAACAGATGGTCGTCAATTCATGATACTTTCTCATCTCCTAATTTCATTTAAATACTTAATATACAATGTCAATGGTGTTAAGAATAATTTAAAACATAAATAATGCTACACAATAAATAGAATGCTTCAATTGCCATTTTCGACGCTGTGATCGGTGATCGGTGATATCGGATCGGCAGATCACTGATTCCAGTGATCGGTGATCGGTGATCGGCACCAAAAACCCTGATCGGAGCATCTCTAGGTAATACAAAGTTATTGTTTTGAAGTTATTCCTTTTATACTATTATATGCACACACAATGAGGGAGAAGGCTATGCGCATTAGTTCTTACCAGCACTGCTCTGCTCTGCGTCAGAGTAGTGAGCTGGCTGGCAGGCTGGGTTGACAAACATCAGAGAGGAGGACTTGATAATGTGCTGCACAAAGTCCAGTAGCATCACACATGCAGGCTCTGAACTCGACCTTTTACTCAGCTCCAACGCCACTAAAACACAAACACACAGTAAAAGGGACAGAGGGAGGGACGGACGGACGGACAGACAGACAGACAGACAGAGAGAGAGAGAGAGAGACAGAGAGAGAGACAGAGAGAGAGACAGAGAGGTGTTGTTGTTGTCGTTCTTGTTCTTGTTGTTGCTATTATCACTAGCAAATGAATACAGTTTATAGAGAGTTGGACTGACTTTAATTCAGAGGAGGCTTTTAAGATACACCCCCCCCCTACTCACCGACATCCACGTCTGTCAGAATTCTGTCGATGAACTGACAGAGAATCTGACGAGGTTTCTGAACGACCTGGTTGTATTCTACAGCGCTGGCACTGGAAAGAATAAGATAACATACCAATGGAAACAGTCATATCTGGGAAGGACATTAAATAGCTATTCAACAATATGTATCTCAGTAGTAGCGAAAGCCGACTACAACATGTTTTGGTGTATCCGACATTTAACATTCGAGTCGACATTCAAGTTATAGTGGTACAGTAGACCAACTAAATAACTAGCAAAAACAAACAAAGTGTGTCGTTCAGACAAGGATGTGACAGCGAGCTCACGACTCACCTCGCTAGCTCCTGGAGAGCAGGGATCATGGCAGACATCTCTAGTCCTTCCATCTTTAGACCAAGGAGAGTGAATACTGAATAACACAACTTTCTCCCAACTAGCTCGTTAAACAGGCGTGTGAGAAAAAGACATCTTCGCCCGAACATGTGCTGTCATCCTAAAGAAGAATAAACCATTCGAACACTTTCGCTCCAAAGTGACGTTGTACGGCAAGAATCGAGGGTCAATCTTCATTCGGCCCCGCGCCACGCAAGCTCTCTCTCTCTCGTGATCAGTGGCGATTCTAGAGATTTATACATGGGGTGGCAAAGGGGTGGCAAGCAGATATTTTAGTGTGGCCATCATTTTGATAAGTGGCTATCTTAATGTCTTACATTTATGTATATTTATCATCCCTTACAGCCTGTTCTACATATAGAACTAGTGTGTGCATGCATGTGTACAGGTTTCTCTCTCATCCAGTAAATTATTACAAAGACATACGGTAGGTTTGTGGGAGAAAAAAACATTTTATTATCTCTTTCATTCAGACAATAAACAAGGAACATGAACAATGCGCGCTGAACTTGATCGTCAGAACAAACAAGAATGAGAGGTTTCATGTCCAAGCAAGACCTTGAAAAACTAATCCATGCATTTGTTTGGAGTAGACTTGAGTATTGTAGTCTACTAACAGGCCTATCTAAAGGAGCAGTTCGTAAGCTGCAGCTCATCCAAAACGCCGCTGCTAGGGTCCTAACAAAAACAAAGAACTTTGAACACATTACACCAATCCTGAGATCCCTGCACTGGCTACCAGTCTCTCAGAGAATTGAATTCAAAATCCTCCTAATTACATACAAATCACAAAATGGTCTTGGACCAAAATACATATCAGATCTCCTCCCACCCTATATTCCCGCAAGGTCCCTAAGGTCAGCTGAGACTAATCAGCTAATAATTCCAAGAGTAAAAACAAAACACAGTGCAGCAGCTTTCACGCTGCTGCATGCTCCTGGAACAAACTCCCTGAAGAAATCAAACATGCCCAAACCTTAAAATATTTAAATCTAAGCTAAAAACCTTCATGTTTTGCAGCAGTTATGATTAAACACAAACACTTCTATCAATGTATTTTTTCCATTAACTATTGTCTTATTAAATGTTTTATCTATTTACTTCTTATATTTGCTTTTATTCATTGTAAAAAAAAAAAACATCTTACTATGCTCCTCTTGCTGTATTTTTAAATAATGTAAAGCACTTTGAATTGCCCCTGTTGTATAAGTGCTATACAAATAAACTTGCCTTGCCACAAAATCTGCTATTAAAAATAAATAATAATAAAATACAAATAAATACATTTACAAAAGCTGAATGCGACGATTGCTATGCTGTGCAGCAAATCGCTTCACAAACTCATCCAAAT